>NW_024704802.1:240515-321993 GCF_018977255.1 Callorhinchus milii
CCCTGTTGCACCTCATCGGATCACTACCGCGACGTTTCAGCCAGCCTGAAGCCTATCGCTGTACACGTACCCATCCACCCACCCCCACCCCGCCACACACACACAGCACAGTCAGAGAGCAAAATTACCTTCAACCCATATAACATGCCAACAAGAATCAAAAAAATCAAGAAGGAACACAGCGGCAGCGACTGAACACATCACTCTGCACCGAAATGTATATGTGTACTGTATATATATATTAAATACATACATATGTACATATATAAAGAGAGAGAGAGAGAAAGCTGCGAAGCAGCAGAGTCTGCAGAAAAGTCTGAACCTCAACTTTTCTGCTTTGCTACATCAGAGGTTATAATAATAATAAAAATAATAAAATGATAATAATAATATAATAATATTCAGGAGGGAGCGAGGGATTGAGGTAGGGAGGGAAGGAGGGATGGAGGGAGGGAGGGAGCGAAGGAGGGAGGTAGGGAGCGAGGGATGGAGAGAGGGAGGGAGGGAGGGAGGGATGGAGAGAGGGAGGGATGGAGCAGAGAGGGAGGGGAGGAGGGAGGGAGGGACACGCGTAGCTCCGTCTCAGCGCCTGCAATCGTACCCTCGTGTTTCAAACCGCGGTGGACGCCATCCCATCCCCGGTGTTCGGCAACGGATGGTTTCGATCAAACGCGGTTGAGCGGCGCTGTGAACCGCAATCCCGCAGTGGAGCCGCAAAATAAAACATCAACTGCTTCGAGAGACTGTAAAAAACATTTACAATACCCTCGAGCACCTCGAGTGGGGGGTTGGGGGTGAGAGGGGGGAATGGAGTCTTCTTACCTCTTGTTTCATTCCAAAAGTCTTACCGTGAACAAAAAAAAGAGCGGGTGATGGTGATACTCCAGCGGTCACCCCCACCCCCACAAAGAGCACATCAGGGGAGGGTACGGGGTCTCCGAGCCTCACCCCCACAATGATACAATGAGCACTCCTGGGGGTGGGGGGCGGGTCTCCAATCCATACCTCACCCCCCAACCCCCCACCCCAACACCCCACCACCACCACAACCTGAGCCTAATAACGCTCTCCAGGATCGGGGAAGGTCGGGAGAGGCGATGGCAATGGCGGGGGATGGACAGCGAGGTGTTGGGGTGGGGAGTGGGGGAGGGAGGCGCGGGGGAGGGGTTCCCGTGTGTGAGACCGACTCGCGTCTGAAACGCTGTCACTGTGCAGCGCCTCGGGACGTCCTCCCGCCGTGAAAGCCGCTGCACACGTGCCGTCTTGTTGTTGTTGTTGCTGTTGTTGTTGTGGCTGAGGCTGTGTTGGGATTAAGGCGCCGCGTGACATGACCGCGGACTCCTCGCCGCCCATCAGCCCCCGAGGGCCGCCGTCCCGTCGAGGGGATTCGGGGGCGTTGGGTCCCGATTGGAAGCGGCGGCCCGAACGAGCGGAATGACCCCGGGCCGAGCGGCACCGCAATCTGCCGCCGGACCCGCGGGGACATCCCCGTCACTGCGGAGGGACACACACCGGTTGATCTTCCGGTCCTGGAATCCGGGATCGGGGCACTGCCCTCTTCCCGACCACATCCCGGCAATGCCGTTGGGGGGGTTTGGGGGTCAAGTGGGAGGGGTCCGAGCCTCGGGTACGTGTTAGCAAACGTGGCGGCTGTTTGGGATCCCGGTAACGGCCCACAAACCCGCGTCAGGTTAAACGCACGAACCCTTCCCTCCCTCTCCCCGAGTGCTCACCGGAGTGTGTTTACTCAGACATGGGGGTGAGAGAGCGATCAGTGTGTGTGTGTGAGAGAGACAGCAATAAGTGTGTGTGTGTGTGTGGCGGAGGGGGTTGCGTTTGATTCACCCCCTTATCTGAGCAAACACACAAACTCTTTTATCAAAATAACTCTGCTCTCTCTCTCACACGCACACTGACTGCTCTCTCTCTGCTCTCACACACACTGACTGCTCTCTCACAAACACACACACACACACACTGACTGCTCTCTTTCTCACACACACACTGACTGCTCTCTCACGCACAATGACTGCTCTCTCTCTGCTCTCACACACACTGACTGCTCTCTCACAAACACACACACACACACTGACTGCTCTCTCACGCACACTGACTGCTCTCTCTCTGCTCACACACACTGACTGCTCTCTCACAAACACACACACACACACACACTGACTGCTCTCTCACTGCTCTCAAACACACACTGACTACTCCCTCACACACACACTGACTACTCTCTCACACACACACAGACTGCTCTCTCACAAGCACACACACACTGACTGCTGTCTCTCACACACACACAGACTGCTCTCTCACAAGCACACACACACACACACACTGACTGCTGTCTCCCACACACACACTGACTGCTCTCCCATACATTTACACACTGACTGCTCTCACACACACACACACACACTGACTGCTATCACACACAGATATACACAAACTGACTGCTCTCTCACACGCACATACACACACTGACTGCTCTCACACAATGACTGCTCTCTCTCACACACACATTGACTGCTCTCTCACTCATCCACAATGACTGCTCTCTCACACACACACACACTCACTGACTGCTCTCTCTCGCTTTCGCACTGACGGCTCACACACACACACAAACACACACACTTTGACTGCTCTCTCCCTCTCCCGCAAACACACTGACTGCTCCCTATCTCTCTCTCTCTCAGATATACCCACTAACTGTTCTCTCTCTCACTATCTCACACACAATCACTGACGGCTCAGACACAGAGAGAGAGAGAGAGAGCCGGAGACTAAGAGAGACAATGAAAGAGAGAGACTGAAATGAATAGATGGAGATATATAAACTGAGAGAGATTGACAGAGAGAGTTAGAGAGAGAGAGAGACTGTGAGAGAAAATGCATTAGTTGTGGTAGCTTACAGCAGTTTAGCAGTGACTGAGGGCCGGTGCTCTCCAGCCGCCCGCACGGCCGTAGGCGGTGTGTGTCAATAACGGTCCCCAGAGCAGAGATGGGAGAGGAATCAGGATTAACATCTTTAATAATCAGTCACTACAGTGTCCAGAATATAGTCCATATTACACAGACTGTGTGGACAGTCACTGCCTCAGTCAGTGTCACACTCTCACTGAGAGCTCAGCTCTGATTCCCCGCAGTAACTTCAGTTGATTCTCTCCGTCTGAACTGAACCCATTCCCCCACAGCCTGAAACACATTGGACAGGAAATAAATCCATGGGGTAATGATACAAACTGTAAACTGTTCATGTCGCAGTTTAATAAATAAATCCCTTCAAACTGTTCCCATTCTGATACACAGCCCTTTCTCTGTGTTTATCACATTAAACACTGACACAAACACTCACCAGATCCCCTCCAGACTGGTGCAGGTCTGTATGAGGTGGTGGATAGCGCGGACAGAGCCGTCTGTGAAGGAGTTAGACTCCAGGTCCAGGATCCTCAGTGAGCGGTTTGTACTGAGAGCGGAGACCAGATCATCAGTGCAGCCATCAGTCAGTCTGTTACTGTTCAGCCTTGAGATCAGAGACACAGAGACATAACAGGGATCAGAGTAAACCCAGTGTGTATAACCCGCTGTCACTCACTACAGGCTGTCACCCACGGAAGGAAGAGGTGTTAGAGGCCACAAGAGGATGAAGAGATGGACACGACACTCAGAGTGTCCCTGCCCCAGCGAGAGCGACTGAGAGGGTTCCCCGATATCCAACAACAAAAACAAACACAAAATTCCATTTATTTTAGCTTTTAGCTAAAATAGCCTTTCCCGTCGGGAGGACATCCCAAGTCGCTGAACAGATGGGTCGGGACCCGAGGAGGGGGGAAATTGTCAGGGTGAAGGGACGGGAGGGAAGGGAGGAAGTGAGGATGGAGTAGAGTGTCGAGAGAGGATCTGAAGGCTCAGTCAAAGAGAAAGTTCTTGAGACCGGCCTTGAAAGAGGAAAGGGAGGAAGCGGCGAAGGCACTGGGGATAGAGTTCCAGAGCCTCGGGGCTGAGAGGCTGAAGGCCCGACCACCGATGTTAGGACGGTTGGGGCGGGGGACGTGGAGCAGACCGGAGCCAGAGGAACGGAGGGTACGGGCAGGTAGGTAGGGGGATAGTAGGTCGGAGAGTTAGGAGGGAGCGAGGCCGTGGATGGCCTTGTAGGTGAGGATGAGGATCTTGAATTGGATCCTCTGGGGGATGGGGAGCCAGTGGAGGGGAGCGACGGTGGGAGTGATGTGGTCGCGGTGTCTGGTGCGGGACAGTACATGAGCTGCAGAGCTCTGAATGACCTGCAGTGTGGAGGGAGGTGGCGGGAAGGCCGCGAGGAGAGAGTTCCCATAGTCCAGACTTGAGGTGATAAAGGCGTGGACCAGAGTTTCAACAGCGTGAGGGGTGAGGTAGTGCCGTAGTCTGGCGATGTTTCGGAGGTGATGGAAGGCGGTGCCAGTTGTGGCGCGAATATGAGGAAGAAGCACACACAATGGCACACACACACACAAAACCACACCCTAACACACATACACACTGAAATACATAGAGAAACACACACAGGCACACTCAAAAACACATGCACACAAACACACATTAGGCACACACACAGAAACACACACACTAACACAGAAAAAAAGACAAGCTCACACACACAAATAAGCAAGCGCACACACATACAGATACACGCGCACACAGACACGCAAACAGACACATTCACACACAGAAACTTACACACAGACACATGCACAAACAAATGCACTGACACACACACACACACATACACACACACACATAGTCACACAGTGTTGTCAAGAGTTAATATTAAACTGTGGTTTAAGAATAGAAGTGCAAAGGCTGCAAAGCTCAGTGACTGAAGGCAGAGCCCAACACAATGGGAAGATAAGGTCAGAACGTACAAGGACACAGAAAGTCTGTTCACACTTACACAGTGGACGAAGGGACTGATCAGGAGAGAATAAAATGTGGTTAAAGGGAGAACTAAAACATATTATGGATATAACCGTACAAGGAGTTATTTTTTCTTCAAAAATACAGCTTTGGCTGGATTATTAAGGTGTCTTTAAACAAAGGTGTGTTCGATATCTCTCGGGAACGGTAGCGGAGCAGTGCGAGACACGACCAGAGCTGTGAAAGGAATCCGGTCGGTACCGTTTTGTGTCTTGTGTATTATATTATTGTTTCATTTATTTGTGTATTTCCTGCTGTTTTGACCTGAATAAAGTGAGTGAACTCAACCAATTGGTAAACTGGAACCGGATTATTTTAAAATTGTTGGAGATGGTTGCAAATGATTCTAACGACAGTCACCCACACACAGAGACACACACAGACATACACACATTAATACTTGTTGAGAGTTTGATGTAAAAGATGGCTTGTGGCCTCACACTGTCACACCGATTCCTGTCACAATATTCAGCCGCACTGATCAGACAGTCACAATACACACATTGAGATATTGGAGTCATTCAAACACTGTAGACACAGTGCGTTACTTACAACAGACTCTGTATTTTACACTCCGGGTTCCTCAGAGCCTCACACAGTCGCTTCACTGCACAATCTCCCAGATTATTGCTCTCCAGCCTGGACACAGAGACACAAACACAGGGAATATGGTGTAACAACACAATACACATTGACATGTATATACAGGAGCCTTTCAAGTGGGGAGCAAGTCCCAAGGCGCTGGGACCAGGGTCACACACACACACACACACACATGCCCCCACACACATCACATTCTCTCTCTCTCTCTCACTCTGATTCTCTCTCTGTCTCTGCCTCAAAACAGTCACTGTGTTTGATAATATATTCTTTTTCACCGTCTTTCTCTCTCTCTCTCACTCTTTCTATGTCTTTCACTTTGTCTCAGTCTCTCTCTGAAAATATATTTTTTTCTCTGCCTCTCCCACAAAACACAGTTACTACACGTTATCGCTTATTCTCTCACACAGTGTCTCTGTTTCTCTCAGTCTGTCTCTCTCTCTCAAACACCATCATTTCCTCTCTTGCTCAGTCTCTCTCTCTCTCTCTCTCTCTCTCTCACTGTCTCAGTCTCTATCTCTGTCCTTCAGTCACTCTCTCACTCTGTTTCGGAGTCACTTTCTCTCCCAGTCTCTCTCTCAATCTCTTTCATTGTTTCTTCCGCAGTTTCTCCCAATCTCTCTCTCTCTCAGTCAATCTATATCTGTTTCCCCCACAATACACACATTCGTTACCCTTTAATATATTTTCTGATTATCTCTTTCGCTCGCTCTCAGTCTCTCTCTCTCTCTATATATATATATATCTGTGTCTATCAGCGTCTCTTTCTGTCCCTCTCTCAATCTCTCTCTCTCTCTGTCTGTCAGTCAATCTCTTTCAGTCACTGTCTCTGTCTCTCTTACAAAACAGACAGTCACAACATATTCTCTCTGTTTCTGTCTCACTCACTCTTTCAGTCTCTCTCTCTTTCTCTCCCTCAATATCTCTCTCAGTCGCTCTGTAGGTCTATGTCTCTACCCCCCCCTCTCTCTCGGTCTCTCCTTCACAGTCTCTCTCACCCTCAGTCTCACTCTCTCTCTCATTCTCGCCCTTAAGTCTCATTCTGCGTCTCTCTGGGTCTCTTTCTTTCATCTTCTCTCCCTCTGCCTCTAAGTCTCTCTCTCCCTCACTCTCTGTCTTTCAGTGTGTGTCTCTCTCTCCTCGTCTCTCAGTCTCTTTCAGTGACTCTCTTCTCCCTCCTCCTTTCTTTCGGCCCCTCTTTCTCTCTCTTTCTCTCTCTCTCTCTCTTTTTCAGTCTCTCTCACTGACTCTCTCTCTATTTCTCTCTCTCTCTCTGTCTCTTTCTCTCTCTCGCAGTTACAGTCTCTGTCACCCACAAAACACAATGTGACTACACTTTATAATATCTCTCACGGTCTCTCTTTCTCTACGTTTTTTTTTCTCTCAGTCTCTTTCTGCGTCTCGCGCTCTATTCTTTCCCTCATTCAGTCACTCGCTCTGTTTCTGTCTTTCTCTCTGACTCTCACTCTCTCTCTATCTGTCAGTTTCTCTATCAGTCTCTCCCTGTCTCTCTGTCACACAGTCACTTGCTCTGGCTCTCCAACAAGACACAGTCACTATTCGTTATAATATATTTTTGCCTCTGTCTCTTTCTGTGTCTCTGTCTGTCTCTCTTTCCCTCTCAGTCTCTATCTCTTAGTCTCTCCCACAAAATACACAGTCACGACATGTTATATTTCATCCACCCTATTCTCTCTCACTCTGTCTGTCTTTCTCTCAGTCTGTCTCTCTCTCAATCTCTCTCTTACTTTCTTTCTCTCAATCTCTCTCTGATTCTCTTTCCCTCCATCTTTCTCTCCCCAACTCATTCTCTCTCTCTGTCTCACTCTCAACGTTTCACTCTTTGTCATTCTCCGTCTTCGTCTCTCACTCTATCTGTCTCTCACTTAGTCTCTCTGCACTATCTGTTTCTCTCATTCTCGTTTTCTCTTTCTGTCGCTTAATCCCTCTTACAAAAAAAACTCTCACACGTTATATTTCTTTTCCCGTAGTCTCTCAGTCTCTTTCTCTCTATCTGTCTATCCCTCTGTCTTTCTCTCACTCAGGCTCTCTTCTCTCTCAGTCTCTCTTTCCATCTCTGTGTTTTTCCATCCATCTCTCTCAGGCCACCTCTGTCTCTTAAACTCAAGGGATTATTGACACGATCTGCAAATCGTATAGCAACCGGAATTGTGACTGACTGTGAGGCAAACAGACACGAGCGAAGTAAGGAAACATCCGTAAGGTTTTGCTCTGCCAGGAATCACCCCCAGGCCCTCTCGCTAGCGAGGCGAGGGCTCTAACCACTGAGCTACAGGGCTCAGACTGCAGTGTGTGAGCAGACACAGGGTAACTCAGGGCTGAAGCTGTGTAGACTTTATTCTGGGGGAGGGTTTTGCACAGACGTTTTGGCTGCAAAGATACCAACAAAATAGTACCTCCGGACATGATTTCTCCACAAGAAAAAATCCATCCAGAAGCTAAAGCCGTTTGGGAATATGAATGGAACCATTGAACTGAGTGAGGTAAACATCTCAGAATTAGGGAGGAAGCCCCAACATCATGCATGGCTGAGCCGGACACGTTGCAGGAGTGCACACATACACACAAACACACACACACAACCCGCAAACATACACACATGTACACACGCATTCAAAACAAACATACACCGTATGACAGGAATAGACACACCGCACATGTGCACTCACGCAAATTGTTTCTGTCCCTCACAGTCTCTCTCTTGCTCTCCGCCTCTCTCTCTCTATCAATTCAGTCTCCGTCTCTGTCTCTGAATGTCTCTCCGTCTCTCTCTTTCTCTGTCTCTTTCTCTCTCTCAGTCTCTCACCCAAATTCCGCAGTCAGCATATTTGGTAATATATTTTCTCACACACTCTTCTCTAACAGTCTTCCATCCTATCTCTCTCAGTCACTCTCTCTGTCTTGCAATCGCTCTCTCTCAATCTCTCTCTCTCACAGTCTCTCTCTCTCTCTCTCTCATTCTTTCTTTCGCCCAATCTGTCTCTCAGTCAGTCACTCTCTCTCTCTCAGTCTCTATCAGCCTTTCTCTCAGTCTATCACTCAATCTGTGTCCCGTTCTCTCTCTCTCTCTCTCTCTCTCTCTCTCTCTCTCTCTCTCTCTCTCTCTCTCTCTCTCTCTCTCTCTCTCTCTCTTCTCTCTCTCTCTCCCACAAATTACAAAGTAAGTATACTTTAAAATATAGTTCCACTCCGAGCCTCTCTCAGTTTCCCTTTCTTTCAGTATCCCTCTCTATCTCTCTCAGTCTCTCTTTCTAAATGTCTGTCTGTCTGTCTGTCTGTCTGTCTGTCTGTCTCTCACGCAGTCAGTCACTCTCTCTCCTTGTAGCTCTCTCTCATTTTCTCTCTATCTCACACAGTCTCTCGCTCCACATCCTCCACAAAGCAGTCACTACACTTCATAATTTATTTTCTCTGAACATCTCTCTCTCTCTTCTTCTCTTTCTGTTTCTGACTGCCCCTTTCTCTATATGGCTCCGTATCTATCAGTCTCCCTCAGTCCGTCTCTCGGTCTTAAAAACACAGTCACTACACTATATAGTATATTTTCTCTAAGTATTTCTCAGTCTCTGTCTCCCTCACAGTCTCTCTACCTACCTCAGTCTCTCTCTCTCTCTCTCTCTCTCTCTCTCAATCTCTCTCTGTCTCCCACGAAACACAAAGTCACAAAGTCAATATATAATATATTCTCTATCAAAAAGTCTCTTTCTCTCCCTCTGTCTCAGTCTCTCTTTCTCTCAGTCTCTCTCTCTCTCACACACAAACACACACACACAGCATGACTCTGCCTCACTATCTCTTTGTCTCGGGCTCTCTGAGGTTCTCGCTCAGTCTCTCTCTCTCTCTCTCCTCTCTCTCTCGCTCTATCACTTTCTCTCTCAGTCTCTCTCAGAATCTCTTTCTCTGTCTCTCCCGCAGTTTCTCCCGTTCTCTCTCTCGCTATATCTCTCTCGCTCTCAGGCTCTCTCCGTTACTCCAGCAAAACACATAGTCAATACACATTGTAATATTTTCTCTCCCAGTCTCTCGCTGAGACACGAGTGGAGTAAGGAAACATCGATGAAGTTTTGCTTTGCCAGGAATCGCCCCCAGACCATGTCGCTAGCGAGGCGAGGGCTCTAACCACTGAGCTACAGGGCTCAGACTGCAGTGTGGGAGCAGACACTGACTAACTCAGGGCTATTGCTGTGCAGACCGTGTTCTGGGTGAGGTTTTTGTAGAAATTGTGACTGTAAAGATACCAACGGTAAAGTACACCAGAACATGATTTTTCCACATTTTTTTCCATACGTGAGCTAAAACCAGATGGAATCCTTGAACTGAGTGCGTTAAACGTCTCAGGAATAAGGAGGATGCTCCTGCACCATGGGGTTGGGGGGGGGGGCGTACGGGAGCTATTCCTGCTCCGCAACGATTTCCATCATTCCAACTTCATCACCTCCACTTCACCACCACCTTCCCCCCCTCAGTCCCTCCGCTCCCTCCATCCTTCCTTTCCCACCCTCCTCCTTTTTCTTCCTACTTTCTCACACACACTTCTTCCTCTCCTTCATTCCACTACATCCTTACTCCCAAACTCTCCATCCTCTCCCTCCCTCCTTCCTCTCCATCCTTCCACTTCCTCCCACTGACTTCCTTCCATACTTTCTCTTCCTACCCCTCCCTCCCTCTTCCCCTCCCTCCCACTCCTCCCTTATTACTCTCCCTCCTTTCTCTCCCACACCCTCTTTGCATTCCCAGCTTCCTCCCTCTCCTTCCTTGCCTCCGTCCTCAGTGCAGCACAGCTCAGTGTGTTGTGTGTGAGAGCATTGCCACCATCTCCCTGCCCATTGCTCGGGCACATGTTCCATTACATTGAGACACGGGGGCACCAGATGTTCGTGCGGAAATTAAGCAGCAGCTGCTGATCTCTCTACAAACCAGTCAAGAGTGGATTCCAAGCCCTGGATATATGAACATGTTGTCACTAACTCAGCTCCAGGTAAAGCCTTAAAGCAGCTGTCACCACAATATAGAGATACAGCCCCTGGTCTGAATCATACCATCTGCAGTGCTGAGCTCTGAGGATTGGAGCAGTTAAACACACTGACACTCTGACTCACGCCTTGGGACGTCCTCCTGACGTGAAAGGCGCTTTATAAATGGAATCTTGTTGTTGTTGTTGTTGTGAAGGACTTCATATTAATATAAGTTGTTGTTGATTTATAGAGAGAATATAAATTCTGAACTCAATTATATCAATTGAACGACTAAGCTGTGAGTATTTACACAGATTATCTACACCAGCAACAACTCTGTAACTGTAGAGCTGAGCTGTGAGGCAGCAAATGTAGTAGTGCAGTCAGATATAGGCTGCAGAATCTTGTTATAACATAAGCCATAATTAAATGTTGTTTCATCGGCTGGAAATGGAGTGGAGTCTGTGAGGGGCTCAGACAAGCTGTTGTGTTGTATGCCGTGTGAGGACAGACTGTGGGGAGCAGAGTGAACAGGGATTGAATGATTGGGACAGGAGGAGCCACAGAGATGATTCAGGTCACAGCTGATGGCTCTCAACATTCTCAGCGAGGTCTCGGCCTGTGCTCACGAGTCAGTGCTTTAATATTGAGGATCATTTATAGCCAGACTGTGTTGGGAATTCTCCCGCAGTGAGATAGACTGTCTGTATATCAGTATATTCCCCGAGCGCTCACACACCTCACTCACTGGCTGATATTCTCCAGGTTTCTGACTGAATACATCAATAAGGACAAACCTGAGCTGTCGGCACTTGTGCATTGCGGGCTCCAGGCGCTGGATCCCTTCAGCTTCGATGTTACAGTTGGAGAGATCGAGGGTTTCTATGGTGTCACAGAGCTGCAACACATGCGACAGCACAGCACAGTCCAGAGTGTTCAATGTGAACCAGCTAAAGTCCAATGTCCCCAGAGCTCCGAGTGTGACCTGGGCCAGAGTGTTGTTCTGAGACTCAAACAGATAGTACATCATGTTCAGCAGCTTTCTTTTACCAACTTCACTCCCTGACTGTTTAATAGCCGCCTCAACATTGACCTTCAGCCAGGAGATGGCTTCACAGACTGATGCGTTAGGTAACGGCCCAAGGATCTCCTCCAGCTGCCGGGCTGTGTGTGGCCAGGAGAGACCCACAACAAACCGCAGGAAGATCTCAAAGCGCCCATCGTTCTCCTTGTGAAGCTGGTCCAGCAGCTCCACAAGGTTCCTGCGGACGGGAGTCAGGTACTGAGCGAGAGCAGCCACAAACTCCTGGACGGTGAGGTGAGGGAATGTGTACACAACTCGTCTCCCACCATCATCCTTCTCCAGAATCTCCATCATAAACCCTGAGATGAAGGTTGAGGGTTGAAGCTGATGGTGAGAGAAATGGTCATCATTGAACACAATGGTCCTGTTACAGATCCCTTCATATGCCATCTCACCGGCTCTCAGCATCACCTCCCGAGGGCTCTCGCTCTCTCGGGGATGGTTCTTCAGGATGTTGTAAATGTAACTGGAGTACAGCTGTGTGATAGTTTTGGGGGGAGGCTGTCTGTGTTCTGGATGTTTGAAGTTTGGCTCCAATGTGCAGCAGAGGATCCAGCAGTAGGAAGGGTTGAAGCACATGGTGTAGAGGATGTCATTTTCCTTCACATATCTCAGCACTTCAGCTGCAATCTTCTCATCTGGAAAGAAGCGTCTGATGTAATCTTCCCTTCCCTCAGCGAAGAATCCCAGGATTTCAGCCCAGAGGTTGGTGTGGATGTGATCTAAAGACTCCAGGGCAGTTGGGCGGCTTGTGATCAGCACTGAACAGCCTTTCAGTACTTCCTGCTGCACCAGAGAGCGCACAATGTCAGCCACGGGACAGAGGCCTTCCCACCCCGGGCAGCTGACCCGAGGTACTGAGTTTCTGTCACTGTCTGTGAACTCAATCCTGTCCTTGAACTCGTCCAAACCATCAAACACAAACAGCAAATGTTCCGGCTTCTCCCAGATCTTGTCCAGAAACTCCTGAAGATAAGGGTATGATTCCACGACCATGTTTTTCAGGCTGGTTTCCCCTTTTATTACGTTCAGGTCACGAAATTTGAAATGAAAGACAAAGTGCATCTGGGAATAGACCTTCCCTGTGGCCCAGCGATACAGAATGTTCTGCACCATGGTGGTTTTCCCAATCCCTGCGATTCCACTCAGGACAGTTGTTCCGAATGTAGTTCCGAACAGCTTATCCGGTTGTATTTTCTTCATCTCCTTCCTGACATTCTTCTCTTGCCACTCCTCATGTTCTCTGCCTCTCGCCACCAGTTCATGCTCCACCAGCCTCCGCTCACGGGGAGATGAAGTGACTATTAATTCTGTGTAGCGGTCAGACAGCAGAAATGTCTTGGTCTTCTCCCGTCCTCGCAGGGTGTTTACTGACAGCTTCTCATTCTGGGAGCGGAGCGTTTCTTTGTGCTGTTTCTGAACGTCTTAAAATTGAACATCAGATCCGTTCAGTATTGCCGCACATTTATTACAATAACCCAGTAAAACAAGCGCATATATTTCAATTGATACGTGCATTCATACTCATACATACACGCAAACATACATGCTCACATACACGCACACACACACACACACAAAGTAATAGTAATCCTTACATTTGATATGTTTTCTTACCACTTCTTCGAGACATCGCAACGCGATTCACAGGATATACTGCAAAATATAGTGACTGTATATTTTGTGGGCAAAAAGGCTTCAGCGATTTGTGACAGCATTGTCCCACAAACAGCCGTTGATTGATTGATGTTTGATTTTGAAAGGATTATTATCCCTGGAATGCAATCCTGAATCGACTGAGTTCACTTAATGTTGGGTAAAAAGAGACGTGTGGAGAAGGGAAACTTGGCTAAGGTTTCACCCTGACCATGAATTGAATCCCATGTTCTCTCGCTTGCACAAGAGAATGTACAATACTGAAACATATTATTCACTCCAACCAGTCCTTCAGAGTATTCATATTGTACACAAGCCGCCCCCGTCCATATACTCCATCAACAGTCACCTCTGGACCCCTCTATTCCCTCCTTTGTTATTTACACATACAATATTAACTTTGTTAATTTGTGAAATAGTTCACATAATTAAAATAAATTAAATACTGTTGCCTTCATTTCACAGTTTACTGTGCATCCCAATGGTCTAAATTGTTTCCCATCCTCCCCCGGATCAACGTTTTCTAGGTCCCCAGTTGGTGGATAACCATGGTCTGACTTTCAAATACTTTCATGATCTTTGCTCTCCTGAACTCTACATTCACCAGCTCTTTTCTGCTGCCCATACCCATCCCCTCCAAGTTCCCAAAGACTGCTTTCCGCTTAATTTCCAAATTGTCTTGTAAAACAAGTCATGGAGTCCTGTCGCTCAGTGGTTAGAGCACTCACATGGCAAGCGAGCGATCTGGGTTCAATTCCAGCCAGGTCAGGGCGAAACCTTGGAGTTTCCTTACTCCACACGCCCAATAATAATCCCTCCGAAACAAAATAATAGCAAATTGTTCATTTTCAATCCACGACTGTTTGTGGGACACTGCTGTGCGCAATTGGCTGCCGCATTTCGCCCACAAATATACAGTCATTTAGCTTTGGAGCATATTCTGTAAAGTGCTTGAAGATGTCGAGAAGACGTGAACAACGTTATATCAGATGCAAGGATGATGAACACTTGGTGAGTTTCATGCTTGGAGAAACGGATTTTATTAAAAGCAAAATATTTTCATATTTAATATCAGTTTGATGTCTCTGAAGGACTTTGTCGTCCAGATCCACTTACCTCTAAGCTCTTCTGGCACCTTCTCTTCACACCAGCCCCGAAATACCTCAGTGGGAAGTCTGTTACCTGAAAATGTTTAATATCAGTTAGTTGTGAAACGAGCCTGACACAATAGCAAACCTTTATTTTGGGTGTTTATTAATATGATTATGGAATACTTTCCACTTCCATGTGTAGGGGGTTGTCACCTAATTCTATCCCTTTAGCCTATACACTGGATGCAGTACCGTGTTTTGACCAATTGCCGTCAGATATCAAGTTCAGATTGAGCTGTAACTTTCTCCATTTGAATGTTGACATGACACAGCTCTCCTGCCTTGGCTCCCATCAGCTGCTGCTGAGTTTACCTGCTGGAAGCGAGCTGCACATTATGGAGACAGTGACGACGCTCTCGGTGTGGATTGATCTGCTTACTCTCCAATCCGCTGCCTCCGCTCGACTGGTTTTGGCCTCCTATTTGTCCCCCATGTCCTCAGTTCCACCATGGGTGGTTGTGCTTTCAGCCACGACGCCCGGAAGCTCTGGAGATTTCTTCCACTATCCCCTCGCCTCTCCTTCCTTATCCTCAACTCACTCCTGAAGACCATCTTCTTCGACCGCGCCTATGGTGACATTGATTCCGGCTCAATGTCGTGCTCTGCCATTGCTAAGTGCTCTGCGAGGTTACACTGCATGAGGGGGCGCTATATAAATATATGTTGTTGTTGTTCCTCGCTTGGCTTTGTCTCACTTCAGCAATATTGCCGATCTCTACCATGATGCACGGGTCCAGATACATTCCTTGACACCTTCAGCAATATCCGGCCCAATTACAGCAATACTTTGCTCCCTGGTCTCCTCGTCTCTTCACCTGCGCAAGCTCCGGATTTTCCCCAAATCTGCAGCCCCTGCTCTCTCCCACAGCAGACTCTGGGCCTATACCCCCCATGCCTGCGTGACTCCACTTACTACCCTTCACAAGTGGATTTCCAGTTTATCCATATTTTCAAGCTTCCTATCCCTCAACGTCTTTCACATCTCTCCACGTTCCCCATCTCCACTCGTTCAAGTCCTGCATGAAAGGCTTCCTCTTCGACCGTCCTTACGGCCACCCCACACAAACCTACACCAACCCTCCCCCCTCCCCAGCCCTCCGCACACCAAGCTCGGAGTCAGGCTCCACCACTAAGTCGCTATTCTGCGTGGAGGGTGATATGAAATTGCAAGTGGTTGTTGTTGACAGTACTATCTCAGGCTCCCTCTCAACTGTGCGATCTGCTTTGAGATGGCTTTCAATGTGAAGTTGCTGTATGTAGATAAATTATTATGGTGTGTCACAGGGTGAGCGGAACTGGAGGCAATGAAAAATTGGTGGTGGAAATATGATTACTTCATTTTGATCCGAGAGCTCAGCCGATTGTTCTGGGGTTCTGATTGACAATAAATTGAAGCTCTCCCAAAAATGCTCAGTGAAAGTGAGGAAAGCAAACCAGATATGTATCAAAAGATCCAATAACAGCCAAAATAGTGAGGCAATCCTACAACTGTATACATCTCTGGCGAGATTGTAATTAGACACTGTGTACATTTCTGGTCACCACAGTACAACAAGGATGTTGGAGAAATGGAGAAGATACAGAGCAGGGCAACCAGAATTGCGGGAATGGAGGGACTGGACTATGAGGAGAGACCAACTAAATTGGCCATGTTCACGCTGGAAGAAGAGAAATTTGAGAGGCGACATGTTTGCTGTGTTTAAGATTCTAAAGGGGATAGAGAATACGGATCATGACAGGTTGCTTCAACTTGTCCTGTATATTAGAACCACAGGATACGACCTGACATTGAAAGGGGTAAGTGCAGAAGAAATCTCCGCATAACTACTTCAGTTGGTGAATAGTGAACCTGTGGAGATGGTTGAAGCAGGAAATGTTGATTCTTTCAAACACAGATGAGATAGTTTTCTTTTAGGAAATAACATTACGGGATAGAGTACAGAGCGAGTTTTGGGACAAATGTGCATTTTACCACCAGGAAGGTGAAAGGCGAACTGGATGGACCTTTGTCTTTTTATCATCTATCATTTCTTATGTTCTTATCAACATCTTATGTTCATATCCAGGCAATCGATGGTTGTTTCCTTGACAGATACCTCCACCGGCTTGCCACCAGCTACTCACAAACATTGGCCATGTCTGGTGTCTGGTGCCTTGTCTGACTCACTCCTTTACTTTGTTGCCACTTTCATGTCTACCATATTTGTTATGTACCAGATCTTAAACCAGACACTTCCTCAGCGCGGATTGATCTGATCTTACTTATACTCTGGTGATTACACGCCCATTTCCCCACAAATCATAGCTACAAATATGAGAGTATTGCACTTCATTCAGCACTGTCTCATTTGGTGTCCCTCAGGGCTCTGTCCTCGGTCCCCTCCTCTTCACCCTCTATATGCTCCCACTTGGTGACATCATCCGCAGACATGGAGTTAACTTCCACATGTATGCGGATGACACCCAACTCTACCTTTCCTCCTCTACTCTCAACTCCACGGCCACTGATGTCCTGACAGCTGTCTGTCCGACATCGAGTCCTGGACGAGAGACAACTTTCTTCAGCTCAACGTGCGAAAAACTGAGGCCCTCCTGATCCGCTCACGTCAGCGCCTCTGCACGTCAGGCGCCGACACCATCAGCATCCAAAGCCGCACTCTCCACCTCTCAAAGCCGTCAGGAACCTCGGAGTTTTGTGCGACCCTGAGCTGTCCTTTCTCCCACATATCCGCGCCACAACGGGCACCGCCTTCCATCACCTCCGGAACGTCGCCAGACTACGGCACTACCTCACCCCTCACGCGGCTGAAACCCTGGTTCACGCCTTTGTCACCTCAAGGCTGGACTATGGGAACTCTCTCCTCGCGGCCTTCCCGCCACCTCCCTCCACACTGCAGGTCATTCAGAACTCTGCAGCTCGTGTACTGTCCCGCACCAGAAACCGCGACCACATCACTCCCACCCTCGTTCCCCTCCACTGGCTCCCCATCCTCCAGAGGATCGATTTCAAGATCCTCATCCTCACCTATCAGGCCATCCACGGCCTCGCTCCCTCGTACCTCTCTGACCTACTATCCCCCTACCTACCTGCCTGTACCCCTCCGTTCCTCCGGCTCCGGTCTGCTCCACATCCCCCGCCCCAATCGCCCTACCATCGGTGGTCGGGCCTTCAGCCTCTCAGCCCCGAGGCTCTGGAACTCTATCCCCCAGTGCCTTCACCACTTCCTCCCTCTCCTCCTTCAAGGCCGGTCTTAAAACCTTTCTCTTTGACCGAGCCTTCAGCTCCCCTCTCGACTCTCTTCCCCCTTCTCGCTCCGTCCCTTCCCTCCCCTCACCCTGACCATTTCCCCCTCCTCGCTCCCTCCCTTCCCTCCCCTCACCATTTTCCCCCTGCTCGGGTCATGACCCAACTGTGCAGAGCCTTGGAACGTCCTCCTGACGTGAAAGGCGCTTTATAAATGGAATCTTGTTGTTGTTGTTGTATCCCAATGTGTAAAAATCCGACAACCAGCACCCATCCTCACACCCCTCCCCTCCACCCGCACCCACCCCCGCCACCCACTCCCCAACCCACTCATAAAAAACTTCCGCCATTTATGGTTTCATACCCTTTTCCTGGATCTCTCTCAGGATTGTCTTCAGCTGTGGTTTGTTGTCCTCCATTTTCACCAAAGCTTCCCACATCCCTCTCTGCACTCGGCGTCTCGCTCCAGTCACTAAATCCAGAAGATATCTCGATGCTTCCTGTCTCTGATTCCTGTTTTCCAGCTCTCTGTTGTGCTGTAGGAACAGAAACAAAGGTGTTATATTGCACCCAGACTGCTGTGAGATGAACGGCTTTATTCAATTCTTTGATTTTGGAGTGAGAACTCTCTCATCTGCCCAATTTGTTAATCTTCTGTTGTAAATCAGCCGGGCTTATTTAGTAAGATTTTTGTATCTGAGTCTGAAACTTGTGCGTTGATAAATCACGCCTAGACCCTGAACTCGCAGTCTAGGTTGCCTCTCCAGTGCAAACCTGGGGATGTGCTGCAATTGCTGGAAGTTGCTTTCCACCAGAATAGATGGTCCAACGAGGCCGGATTCAGCTGTTTAGTTGAATGTGAATATTTGTTTGGGCATTAACGAAGTGTCTGACACATGTAGAAATTCATCACTGTTGCTCAAGAGTATCCAGACCAAACTGAGAAGTCCATGCTTCACGCGTACACTTGGAAACCTCAGAGATAGACTGTTGGAATGGAATAGCCTCTCTTTCCCTGGAGGGAGTCATCCTGCTTACATTCTTCCGGAAAGTATTAGATGCAGGTTGGCAACAGCAGCCAAGCCTTTTTGTTTTGGGCGGGGAGCGCAGAGTGAGCCCAGTTGGGGTAACTGCTGGAATCTCACGAGCTAAAGCCATACAGCTTGCCATTGGTAAGCGCTGCCTGATAAAATATCTCGCTGCTTGTCCAGCTAGGATGAAACTACCTGTTTGTTATGGGTTTGGCTACAGTGTTAGCAGCAGCCTTGAGGGAGGAGACCCCATTTACCTACAAACCCCCACCCCCTCCCCCCCAGAAGCATAATTATCACAAGCAGGCTATTCGACAGGCGCAGGTTTGAACCTCACGTTTTGGATGGTGTTATACCCTGAGAGCTTTCCGATGGGCAACTTATCTCAGTATGAAATGCATCAGAGCAATACCACATCTCCCTGTCGCAGCTCGGGCACAGCTCCCTTCCACTTCAGGTCACACCTTCCAGGAGCTGTCACCTCAAGGCTCAGAATGTCCTCATCATTTGTGTTATCTGACTGTCATCTGCACATCTGCATTCATCTTACATAGATGGGCTTCTGTGTTTGTCTACACAATACAGAGTCACTGCACCATACAATGTGTTGTGAATGGTAATGGAAGGTAAATATTATTATTACATTTGTAAAGCTATATTTTTGAGCTGAAGGTTTTAAAGATTTTTAAGAACATAACAACATAAGAACATAAGAATCAGGAGCAGAAGTAGGCCATTCGGCCCTTCGTGCCTGCTCCTCCATTCAATAAGATCATGGCTGATGTTCTCACCTAACTCTGATTACCTGCCCTATCCCCATATCCCCTAATCCCTCTATTTTTCAAGAATCTATCAGTCTCAGCCTTAAAAATGTTCAAGGACTGAGCATCTACAGCCTTCTGGGGTAGTGAATTCCACAAGTTCACTACCGTCTGAGTGAAGAAATGTTCCCTCAACTCTGTTCCAAGAGGCTGACCATTAATTTTAATACTGTGACCCCTGGTTTTAGATTCTCCTACCAGGGGAAACAATCCCTCAGTGTCTACTTTATCAGCCCTTTGAGAATCTTATCATTTTCAATAAGATCCCCCCTAATTCTTCTGTACTCTAGAGAATACAGCCCTAGTTTATTCAGCCTATCCTCATAGGTCAGTCCCCTCATCCCAGAAACTAACCGAGTGAATCTACGCTGCACCCCCTCGAGGGCAAGTATGTCCTTTTTAAATAAGGAAACCAAAACTGCACACAATACTCTAGATGCGGTCTCACCAAAGCCCTATACATTTGCAGCAAGACTTCCCTACTCTTCTATTCTAAACCTTTCGAAATGAACGCTAACATACCGTTCGCCGTCTTAGTTGCTGCTGCACCTGCAAACCAACTTTTTGGGACTGGTGTACAAGGACACACAAATCCCTTTGGACACTAACACTATCTAACTTCTCCCCTTCCGGAAAATAATCTGTTCTTTTATTCTTGCTACCTCGGTGAATAATTTCACACTTGGTAACATTGAATTCCATCTGCCCCTACTTGCCCACTCCCCGAGCCTATCTGTATCCTGTTGCAATCTTTTTGCATCATCCTGAGAGCTCACTCTGCTACCTAGTTTAGTATCATCCGCGAATTTAGACACATTACATTCAATGTCCTCGTTCAGATCATTGATGTAAATAATTTTTAATTCATCATGATATACTTCCAGAATGTCACCTGCTCGTAATCCTTTAATAAGGTGGGATTGATTTGAGGACTCGCTTAGCAGAGGTTAAAAGTATGTTTGCCGGTTGAGGTCAGCTTCCGATTACATTTCTTATTTCTCTAGGAAGATGTTCACTCCTCTGAGGAAATGAGCAATCGGGTCCTTAACCACAGATCTCAGAAAGGAAAGGCTTTACCCTCAGACTCCTGCATTCTCAAGGCTGAGAAACAAGCAGGCTAGGGAAGGCTGGAAAATAAAACGTGTCCATCTGTCTTTCTCCCTATCATTTCTTTTCCCTAAGGAAAATAGCCTGCTGAGGGTTACGTTGGGACGTCCTCCCGACGTGAAAGGCGCTCAATAAATGGAATCTTGTTGTTGTTGTTGCTGTTGTTGTAGCTTGCCAAGTGTGATGGCTATCTTTTTTGCAAGGGGAGGAGGAGTTAGGAACTATTAAAAGAAAGATGAAACTGTGAAATGGTTGGAGTCGACTTGGGAGATGACGATTCTGCCCAGCTGGATCTGGTAATATGGATTTTACTGTATTTTCTCAGTTCGATCTTATGTGACTTACTGAACAACCTTTGGATTATTACACAATCATATCAACTGTCTCCATCTGAGTCTCTCAGATATAAGGGTTGTCCATCATTACGTGGATAGCTTAGATATACAAATAATAATCTTCCAATTAGATATTACAGTTCATCACATCATTGAAACACCGCAATGCACTTTGCGGAAATTATTATAAAATGTATACATTTTGATTTAATTGTATATATTGTCAGCAGATGAACCTAATTGCACAATTTGAAATTGATATTTGTGTGACGTTCTCGCTCCTGGTCTGGTGAAATGTTTATTGAGGTCACTTGAATGTAGAATTGGAATCAGTTCCTCTGAACAATGTAACATGTGAGATAGGACTGTGCACCCTGAACTTTCACCAGGCACACAAGTTAATTTCAATGTTGCTCAACCTACCGCAAACTCTCTGCCTCTCAATAGTTTCTCCATCACCAATGTCAAGTCCTCCACCAGATCATCCATCACTTCAAGTCTCTGTCTGTAGAACACGGTCACCATGTGCAGCTCAGAGTCGCTGTAACTTTTCAGAATTTGTCTGATTGCAGTTTTGTCGTCACCTGACAATATATAAGGCACAGGTGAAGGAAATTAGAGCACTGGAGCTAATTACTACATTGGATGAGAGAAGTCTGTGGGGAAGAAGGCCTGAGTGCAATACAAAGTACCATAGAGGAGGAGACAGGGCACTTGGGGTAGGATTGAATGGGAACATTGTAGTCATGGGGGATTCAATAATTAAGGGGATCGAGGAGATCCTCTGCTGTCGAGAACAAGAACCCAAGAAAGTGTTGTCTTCCCGGTGTCAGGGTAAGGGATATTTCAAGGCAACTGGAAAGGAAATTGGAAAG
Source organism: Callorhinchus milii (assembly GCF_018977255.1). Taxonomy (NCBI): domain Eukaryota; kingdom Metazoa; phylum Chordata; class Chondrichthyes; order Chimaeriformes; family Callorhinchidae; genus Callorhinchus; species Callorhinchus milii. The sequence goes on from NW_024704802.1 coordinate 262,358, forward strand.
GGAGGGGACAAAACCAGTTGGAAAGAGGAAGAAGGTTGTTCTGCTCAGGGAGTATCAAGAGCTGGGGTTAAACTACATATACAGAACGATCTCCGGATTGCCACCCGAGCCACGTGCTAATTGGCAGAGATCAACCGATCAGGGAAATGAATGTGTGGTGTGAGGAGCAGGGGTTCCATTTCATGGGACACTGGCAGCAGTATTGGGACAGGAATGAACTATTCTGCTGGGATGGTCTACACTTGAACTGAGCTGCTACCAAGGTTCCAGCGAGAAGGATAAGTAGGACGGTCGAAAAAGCTTTAAACCAGCGGTGGGTGGGTAGAGGAAACTGTGTGGGGAACAATAACCCAAGCATAAAGCAACGAGATGATGAGAGCAACAGTCAGAATACATACCGTGATAAATACATAAATACTACAGGATGAAACAAGCTAATAGGATGTTATCACAAAATGTGTAACACGTCAAACAGCGTGAGAAGAACACAATGAGGGCATTTGGGCATATCGGGACAGTTACCCAATTAAGAGTTATTTCCACAAATACACGTGGCATAAGAAATAAAATAAGTGAATAACAAGCACAAAATTAGCTTGAAGGCTATGTTGTATTAGCCATCTTTTTTAAAGCTGGGCAGGACTCGGAGCTAAATATTCCAGGCTATAATATCTTTAGAAGACAGGGATATTGGGAAAGGAGGAGGTGTAGCATTATTGACAAAATACTCTGTAACAGCAGTGGAAAGAAAATATCAGCCAGGGCGATCCGTTATGGGGAGAAAGAGAGAGAGTGGACATTGAGGTTGATCAGGGCTTTGGGGAGAGAATTTGGGAGTGGGATTAATTTGGAAAAGCTGTTTTCAAGGAGACACAGACATGATGGGCTGAATGGCCTCCTTCTGTGCTTTATAATTCTATGATTCCGTGATCAACCTCAATGGAATGAGAACTAAATTGACTACAGAGGTAAAAGAGGTAAGAGACTGTATCAAGCTAAAAGAAACGGCTTACTCAAATGCAGGAAAAAGTGGGAATGCAGATGACTGGGAGAACCACAAAAGGCAACAAAAATGACAGAAGGAAACTAATAATAGGAGCAATGAGGGAATATGAAAATAAACTAGCAACGGATATTAAAACTAATAGTAAAAGCTTTCATAGATATAATTAAAAGAAAGAGAGTGAGTGGTCAAGTTTAATGTGGGCCCGTTAAAGATAGATGTAGATGAGACTCTAATGGAAAATAATGAAATGGCTTGTTAAATAAATACTTCGCTTCTGGATTCACAGATGAGGATGAGGACAAAATCGCAGTCATACAGGACAACCTAAACATAAGTCAAAGTGAAATGCTTAATAAAATTAATATAAATAAAATGGTAATGGACAAAACAATGAGTCGAGTCGCAAGATAGACAAATCTCCAGGAAACGATAATTTCCACCCAGGATTTTAAAGTGAATAGGAGAGGAAATTGCAATTGCATTCGTCATAATTTTCCAAAAATCACTAGATTCACGAATTTTGCCCTTAGATTGGAACACTGTGAATGTCACCCCTTTATTTAAGAAGGGAGCGAGGGAGAAAGCAGGAAACTACAGAACTGTCAGCTCAACATCAGTTTTAGGAAAAATCCTGGAATCCATCAGCAGGGTCAGATTTTCTGAACACTTGGAGAGCTATGAGCTAGTCAAAGAAAGTCACCGTGGGTTTGTGACAGGAAAGTCGTCTCTGACTAATCTCGTCGAATTTCTTGAGGAGATCTCTAAAATGCTGGATGAGAGTGTGTCTACGGATGTTGTTTATATGGACTTTCAGAAGGTATCTTATAAGGCTCCGAACAAAAGATTATTACCGAAAAATGAAGCGCATGGAGTTCAAGGTAACCTTGTGATGTGGCTCGGTAATTGGTTGGGAGGCAGGGAGCGTAGGGATAAAGGGTACGTTCTCTGATCGGTGGGACGTGACAAGTGATGTCTCCCAGGAGTCTGCACTGGTTTCTCAGCTATTCACCATATATGCAACATATATACAGCTATTCACCAGATACGAACCATATGTACATCTATTCACTATATATACGAGGTTAAAGACCTCTATAAAAGTAATTTTGTGGTTATTGTTCTATACACCTGTATAATATATAAATGATTCGGAATAAGGAATAGAAAGTGTTATATCCGAGATGGCAGACGACACTAAGCTTGGAGGCTCAGTAAGTTGTTGAGATGGAAGTAGGAAATTACAAAGGGAATTAGACAGATCAGGTGAGTGAGCACATTTGTGGCAGATGAGTTCAATGTAGGGAATTGCAAGGTCGTCCACTATGGACCGAGAAAAGGAAAAACAGAATATTTTCTGAATGGCGAGAAATTAAGAACTATGGAGGAGCAAAGAGATTTGGGTATCCATATCCACAAATGAAAAGAAACTAGTTCCCAGATGCAAAACGTAATCGAAAAAGCGAATGGAATGTTGGCTTTATCTCAAGATGCCTGAAATAAAAAGGGGAAGAACTGATGCCTCAGCTGTACAGAGCATCAGCCAGAACCCATCTGGAGAGTGCGTTCAGTTTTGGTCCTGGAGGGGGTGCAGCGCAGTTTCATCAGAATGCTACGAGGCCTAAAAGGGTTAAGTTACGAGGAAAGACTGCTTAAACTTGGATTGTATTCTCTTGAGTTCAGAAACTTCAGGGGTGATTGGATTGATTTATTTTGGATGATAAAGTGATTCGATCGGGTAGACACAGAGAAGCTGTTTTCTCTGGTGGTGTAATCCAAAACAAGGGAGTATAGCCTTAAAATTAGTAATAGGCCATTTAGGAGTGAAATCAGGAAGCATTTTTTCCATTCAAAGAGTGGTAGAAATCTGGAATTCTCTTCCACAAATGGCTGTAGATGCTGGATCCATCAACATCTTCAACACTCAAGTTATTGGTATTGAGTAATCCTTATTAAGGGTATTAATATATATCAGGAGAAAGCGGGAAATTGGAATTGAAAACATGAGTTGAGGCACACGTTAGCCACGATCTAACTATATGGCGGAACAGGCTCGAAAGGTTTTATGCCTCCTCCTGTTCCTATGTTCTATGTTCCAGGTGAAATTACATTAGAAGAAATGTTAACTAATTTACATGGGGACAGAATATTCAGAAAATGACTATTATTTGAACGGCAGTTAAATAGTATATACAAAAAATTAAAAGGATTTTAATTAATTAAACGGAAAGGTGGTTCAAAAATAAATTGAAGCTCTCCCAACAATGCTCTGTGACAGTGAGTAAAGCAAACCAGATGTTGGGATGTATCAAAAGATGAACAATAAGCCTAAATCGTGAGGTAATCGTGCCACTGTATCAATCATTGGTGAGACTGTACTTAGAGTGCTGTATACGGTTCTGTTCACCGCAGTAGAAAAAGGATATTGGCGAAATCGAGAGGATACAGAGAAGGCCATTCAAAATGGTGAGAGAATGGAGAACTTGGATTATCAGCATTGACTCAGTAAATTGGGCATGTTCACGCAGGAAAAGAGAAGATTTAGAGGCGAACAGTTTGCTATCTTTAAATCTCCAAAAGGGGCAAAACAATATCGATCATGGCAGGCTGCTTCAACTTGTCCAGAATAGTAAAACCAGAGGACAGACGATGGAATGGAGTTCAATTCAGAACGAATCTATGAAACCTCTTCTAGTGAGTGAATAGTGAACCTGTGGAATAGGCTTCCTGGGGCGAAAGTTGAAGCAGCAAATGTTGATTCCTTCAAACGCAGGAAATAACAATAAGGGATATAGTAAAGAGGTAATTCAGGGCATATACGCACACGACTCGAATGTGAACCAGGTGGACCTTGGTATTAGCACTTCTTATGTTGCTATGTTTATGGATGATGTCACCAAGAGGGAGCATGTAAATATTGAAGAGGCGAGGACCAAGGACAGAGCCCCGAGGAACGCTGCCTGAGAGAGTGCGGGGGCTGGAGGAAAAGTGGTATGTTAACAAGCAACACCTGGATTGGAAGGCAGGTGTGGTTACATAAATTTACCCACCATTTGGCCGGTTAACATCATGGGTAGCGCCCTCTGTTGGCCAATTTCTGTCCCGTTCCACAGATGCTGCAGTGAGGCAAGCTGAGGCCTGGTTGCTTTGCCGTCTGCTGCTCTCTACAGCGGCTTCTGTATAACTGGAGCCTTCCATCCTGTAACGGAAATCAGTATTAAATGGAGCGCGTTACCGTTTGTTCATGTGGTGACACAAATCTTCAGCTAAAGTGTTTACTATCCTTGTTTTGCTGGTGCTTCCTATCATATTCGCTTGTGTCCACAGGAGCTCTTAGATTTCCTGATGATTTCCTCATAGGTTGTGGGGCTTAGAACCACAACCTTCTGACTGAGAGGCCAGAGTGCTACCATCGTAGACAAGTAACCCACACTCAAGCTGTAAAGTGTAGTTAGGAAAGCCCCAGCAGGGGAATCAACAGCTACCAGAGGTAACCAGTGAAAGTGATGGATATAGTAGGTAGGAAGATGGGTAGAAATCAAGAGAACTTTTTTTCCTTCTGGTACAGTTTTGCTGTATATCCCATGCCTGACCCTCGCAAGCATCAGTGAACGAGCTTTTATCCCCTCTATCACAGTTCTAGAAATCTATCCTGGAGTCGCTCGGTCTCGGAATTCACCAGTAAATCCACCTGAAGACCTCTCCATCTGAATGAACTTTCTGTAAGTTTCAGAGTCCGCCCTCCCATCATTGTCATCTTCCCCACCCAACCAAACCAGTTGTTTGACTCCCTTTATCCTAATGTGAGGGGTGCTGTTTAAATGTAAAATTGTTGTTGTTACTGCTTTTTCCACAACATAAATACCACGGGTTTCATGTTGTACCCAGAAACATTGTAAACTATCAATGTTGTGAAAACTCCAGAACATAAAGGCATTACAATGAGCAAAACAATTACACCTTTTTTTACTCATCTGACAATGTAACACACACCAAAAACTGCCTTATAGACTCATCCTGGACAATGTGAGTTCAAGGCCTCGGCTTGGGGGTTGAATCCACTGCCTTCTTACACAGGTGAGAGTGCGCGAGCACTGAGCCATTTTATCACATGTAGCACAGTGTCCTACGACGTGCAGATGGTGATGAGTCTCTTTATTGCACTCTTCCCTCAAGCCATAAAACAACTAGCTGCATCCTTTACAGTCCCTTTCACAACTAGCGTACTGCAAAGTCGGTTAAAGTGTAAGCATTCTGGGAAGCTGCCCTGCGTAAGGGCCGCTATATAAATGCAAGTTTTTGTTGCAGTTACTTCTCCTCCCCAATCACTCGGCTTCCTATCCATCATCAGACGAACAGCAGTGTGACATTGCCACCTCCAACGTCAACCTTCCCTTTGCTTTATTTCACTAACCTGCCCAATTCAGAGCATCCACTGTGCTGTGTGTCTAATCTTCTGGTCCTGCTCTTTGAACCTCACTTGTGTAATAATTAGTGAAACTTTATCAGCTCTAACAAGCAGTGTTTCCTTTTATGGGTATTTTCAAACAATGTAACTGTCGGTTCGGCTCTGACTGAGGACCAGGCAGTTTGGGCGAGTTGCTTTCAGCTGCTTAAAGTCAATAATAAAAGTGCCATCATGACAAAAATAATTTCTAATTGTGTGGAAAGTGAAAGAAAATGGTGGCATTCAGTTGGGAAGAAACAGATTGAGCATTAAATATGATATCCCACACGGTGAAAGCTAGGGACAAACCTTCAGAAAGATCCAGCTTTTCTACACCATCTACAATTTCAAGATAGATTGAAACGTGCGTTAGTGGGATGAATTATAAACTAGCGTTAGATAAACTGAGGAAACACCAACAAGGATAATATAGTCCCCTTCAGGCGGTCAGCACCTCGAAGCATTTAAACAGCAGGTTGGTTGCTGAGCTGATTTTTTTTTAAATCAGCCGAGTATCTGACACACTCGAAAACCCATCACCAAACCTAAAAGTATCCAAACAAAGCTGAGATTTCCATGCATCCCTCCTACACATGGAAATCCCAGGGATAGATTGTTGAAATGGAATAAACATCCACTCTCTGGAGGGTTGCATCCTGCTTACCTAATGCCGGAGAATATGATGAGCAGGTTGGCAAGTGCCAAGGCTAAACCGCAACGTGGAAGGATTGAGGCAATAGCTAACAAAAGCGTTTGCACAGGTCCTTAAGGCAGTACAGAGGAGAGCAACCAGGATAATGACCAGTGTTAGTGGAATGAGCTATGATCGAGCATGACCTCCACACGAGGGCCCATCGTTGATCAAGAATATTTCGGATTACTCAAGCTCACTGGCACATTTTGGACACCTACTTTATACAATGCTTAATCGATATAAAAGAAAATTAATGAAACAAATTACGTTTAAGCTCTTCCTTAATCACTGGCTCCAGGTTTCTTTCATAGCAGTAAACTTTCACTAACTGCTAAAGCACAACAAGTTGCATTTATCTTGCGCTGTTCGCAAAAAGTGGCATCTCCAAGCGCATAAACCAGGAGCAACTTTACTGTTTTATTTCAGCCACAATCAGATCTAATAAGAGTCTCACCTTCGTGTCTCCCCGCTGACTGAGCTGCGGTTCCTGCCTCTGGCTCCCGAGCCTCTCAGTGAAGTGGCTTCAGTGTTCTGGGATGTACAGGTAATAACACACACTGGTCAGTGTCCAGCATCTAATGTCTGACAGGAAGTGATCGCCTCGCCCTGTTCCCTTAGAGATTTCCACAGAAACTCAATGGTTGCCTGATATAAAATCCTCCTGGTCAGGGCTCAATCCATAAAGCATCAATTTCAGAGAGTTAGCAAACTGGCAAATGTGGAGCTTCGGAGAATTTGTTTTCCTGCACAGTTGGTTGTTGGGTTATGGAAAGCCCTGGTGGGAATGATGTTTGAGGCTGATTCCAGATTGATTTTGGGATCATCACTAGATTCCGATCTAAATGGAGTCCACTATCTAAAAAGGGATTTGGGAAAAGAGCAATGTAAATGGGACTGAAAGGATTGGAATATAAACAGCCACCACAGCTGTGCTGTACAACTCGATGTTTCTTTGTTCGTTGGTGTGGCACAAAAGGTTGGATTCTGGGTTTTTGCTATAAAAAACGAATAAGGAAAAGAAGAAAAAAACATATTGGGGACGCCCGGTTATTTATATTGTGTTAAATATTGTAAATTTTCTCTCTCATTTTCTCTATTTCTTCTCACACACTCTCTCTCTGTCCTCTCTCAAACATTCCTTCGCTCTCTCAATTCCTTTCTCTCTCTCTCTCTCTCTCTCTCTCTATCCCCCCTTCTCCCACACACGCCTGTCCCTCCATTCACATTCTCTTTCTCCTCTCTCAGTCTCTCCGTCTCCACTCTCTCCCCCTCGTCTCCCTCCTCTCCTTCACAAACACTCTCTCCTCCCACAAACTCAGTCACTTTTGTTCACTCTCTGTATCTGGTTTCTCCCTCTGTCTCCATGACTCTGTTTATTTATCTCACCAACTCAACACTCTCTCTCTCTCACCCCTTTCTGTGAATCACTTTCCCTCTCACTTCTCACTCACATTCTCACACACACACATAATAAATCTCTCTCCCCTCTTCCATAGAGTCACTCACTGCAACTCTCTCACGGCTTTGCTTCTCTCCATTTTCCCCCTCCCTGTCTCTCTTTCTTTTTCTCACCACATCCTTTCTCTGCCGCTTTCTCTATCCCTCTCCACCCCTCTAAACACACTTTTCTTCTCACACTCTGAATCACTCACACACACGTTGCTTTCTGTCTCTCTCTCTCTCTCTCTCTCTCTCTCACTCTGCATGTCTCTGTTCCTTTCACTCACCCACAATCTATAACTCTCTCCCCCATTTCTGTCAACCACTCTTCCCTCCAACTCTCTCTCTCTCCCTGAAACTTCTCACGCACACTCACTCTATCGCGTCATTCCAATTTCTAAAACCTGGAGTAACTTTCCTGCTTTATTTCAGCAAAAAACAGAGCTAATGAGAGACTCACCGTCTTGTCTCACCTCTGACTGAGCGGCGGTTCCTGTCTCTGGTTCCCGAGCCTCTCAGTGATGAGCTTCAGTGTTCTGGGCTGTACAGGTAATAACACACCCTGGTCAGAGTCCAGCAGCTAATGTCTGGCAATAAACCAGACATCTGGCAATAAGCCTCGCCCTGTTCCCGGGGAGATTTCCACACAAACCGAAAGTTTACCTACTATAAACGTTCCACTGGTCGGGCTTAAGTGCCTAAAACATCAATTTAAATGGTTATCAAATTGGCAAATGGGAGGTTTGGGGGATTTCTTTAGCTGCACAGTTGATTGTTGGGTTATCGAAAGCCCTGGAGGGAGTGGTGTTTGAGGCAGAATACATAATGACTTTCAAAACATGTCTAAAAGGAGTGAACTATCTAAAAATGATTTGGGAACGGAACAGGGAAATTAGACTGAAAGGATCGCTATAAAAAAGGGCCACCGCATCCATCATAAGCTGAATAATCTTATTCATCTGTATGATACTTTGTTTGTGGGTGTGGTACAAAAGTTTGGCTTCAGGGATTTTGAAAAACTAAACGGGAAAGGAAGAAATAAACCTATTGGAGATGGCAATGTTTGTAATATTGTGTTAAATGCTGAGGATTTTCTCGCACATTTTCTCTCTTTCCTCTCACACACTCTCTGTGACCTCTCTCAATCACTCTCTGCCCCCTCTCCCTTTGCTTCTCTCACACATTCCCTCCCTCTCTCAGTTACTCTCTCTCACACACCCTTTCTCCCCACACATCACCCCTCTCACCTATCTTTCCCTTCTCAAACTCTTTACCTCCCCTCTCTCTGTCACTCACTCCCTTCTTCACTCTCCTCTTTCGCAAACACTTTCTTCTCCCATACGTTCAATCAGTCTCTTCACACTCTGTCTCTGCTTTCTCCATTCCTCTCTCTGTTTCTTACACTCGCCACAACCCACCCCCCCACACCCACCCCCGCCCGTCTTTCTCTTTCACACCATCCACCCTTTCTGTCAATCACTCTCGTCCTCGTTTTTCACTCACACCCTCTGTTTCTCTTCTTACAGTCTCTGTATCAGCTTCAGCGCCTTGGGACGTCCTCCTGACGTGAAAGGCGCTTTATAAATGGAATCTTGTTGTTGTTGTTGTTGTATCAATCAATCTGTCTCCCCCACTGTCAAGCACTCACTCATTGCCACTCTATTACTTCTTTGTTTCTGCCACTCCCTAACCTTCTCTGTTACATTCTCTCACCCACACTCACTCTGTCTCACTCTTTACTCCATGTCCATCTACCCCTCTACCCCTACTGTCTCTCTCATTTCTTACTGACACTCTTACCAACACACACTCTCTTCTCTCATTCTCTCACAATCATTCGGAGTTCTGCAGCTCAGTTGTTAGACCACTCGCTTTGCAAGCGAGAGAACTGAGTTCAATTCCAGGCAGAGGGCGAAACCTTGGGCAAGTTTGCTTACTCCACACAGAGCCTAATAATAATCCCTCCTAAAAAAACATAATAAGTTGGTCGTTTTCAAATTACGACTGTTTGTGGGACACTGCTGTGCGCAATTGGCTTCCGCATTTGACCATAAACATACAGACATTTCACTTTACAGTTCATTCTATGAAGCACTTTAGGACGTCATGCAGGTCATTCAGAACTCTGCAGCTCGTGTACTGTCCCGCACCAGGCTTCGGGACCACATCACACCCACCCTCGCTCGCCTCCACTGGCTCCCCATCCCCCAGAGGATTGATTTCAAGATCCTCATCCTCACCTACAAGGCCATTCACGGCCTCGCTCCCTCCTACCTCTCTGACCTACTATCCCCATACCTACCTGCCCGTACCCTCCGTTCCTCTGGCTCCGGTCTGCTCCACATCCCCCGCCCCAACCGCCCTCCCATCGGTGGTTGGGCCTTCAGCCTCTCAGTCCCGAGGCTCTGAAACTCCATCCCCAGTGCCTTTGCCGCTTCCTCCCTCCCCTCCTTCAAGGCCGGTCTCAAGACCTTTCTCTTTCACCGGGCCTTCAGCTCTCCTCTCGACTCTCTACCCCCTCCTCGCTCCCTCCCTTCCCTCCCCTCACCCTGACCATTTCCCCCCTCCTCGCTCCCTCCCTTCCCTCCCCTCACCCTGACCATTTCCCCCCTCCTCGCTCCCTCCCTTCCCTCCCCTCACCCTGACCATCTCCCCCCAATGCTCGGGTCCTGACCCAACGGTGCAGCGCCTTGGGACGTCCTCCTGACGTGAAAGGCGCTTTATAAATGGAATCTTGTTGTTGTTGTCTAGAAGACGTGAAAAGCGCTGTCTCAAAAGCAAGGATTATTATTATTATTATTATAATAATTATTATTATTATTCTTCACTGCCCTCACCACCACGCTCACACACAATCTCACTCACTCACTCAGTGCTGTCTCCTTCTCTCTCTCCCTGAATCTGTTTCTTTCTCTCTTGCCCATCCTCTCTCTAACACACTCTTCTCCATTTCTGTAAATCGCACTGTCTCTCATATCTCAGGCGCACTCTCGCTCTCTCCTTTAAACTCTCATTCTTTCATAATTTATCTTGTTTTACTTCTCTTACCCATTCTCTCATGTGTTTCGTGATTATACGCTGCATGAATTGCATTACATAAAGCATTTGTTGTTGTGTAAGTTAATACAGCAAGAAGATGAGTGACGAGTTCGCGTCATTATCCATTTCAGAGATAGTCACCAATAAAGCTCGTCTCCAGAAATTGTACAATCTGCTACAGAGCAAGAGTAGTTGGGAATCTGTTTTCCCATCCATCATCAGACCAACACCAGCGTGACATTGCCACCTCCCACTTTAAACTTACATTAGATTCATTTTAACAACCCGCCCAATTCAGAGCATTCACTGCGCTCTCTATCTAATCTCCTTATCCTGATCTTTGAACCTCATTTGTGTAACAGTCAGTGAAACGTTATCATTGCCAATTGACAACGTTGCCTTTTATTGCTATTTTCAGTTATTTTAACTGTGGGTTGGGCTCCGGACTTGGGACAAGGCAGTTAGTCCTTGAAAGTCAACAACATGAGCACCATTTTGTCAAAAACCATTTCCATTGGTGGGAAAGAGAAAAAAAATGACGAAATTCCGTCCGATACATTCTAGATTGAAACATAATTTAGTCTTATTTCCTACAGCATAACAGAAAGTGAGAACCATTCAGAAATATCCCATCTTCTCTGTATCATCTCCATATTCGGAGCAGATTGATCTCTCGAATTGGAGGGATGAGTCATAAACTATCGTTGGACAAAAGAGACGTCTCAGAGGAGGCAATAAAAACAACAGCAACAACAACAATATAGTGCCCTTCTTGTGGGTTGCAGCACGGAGCACATAAGCAGCAGTGAGGTTTCTGAGCTGAAATTTTTTTGTCAGCCGAGTGTCTGTGCCACCGAAAACCGATCAACAAACGGAACATGATACAAAACAAAGCTGAGATTTCCATACATCCCAAACTACATATGGAAACTCCAGTGTTAGATGGTTGGAATGGAATGAGCACCATCCATCTGGAGGGGCCATCCTGCTCACTTCATTCAGAGAGTATAAGGAGCAGGTTGGCAAGAGTCAAGGCGAGGGGACACTAGAGTGTGTGTTGGGGTAACTGCTGGTGTTTGACCAGCCAAAAGATGGAAGGATTGAGGCAATGGCTGACAAAAGCGTCAGCACAGATCCTTAAGGCAGTGTAGAGGAGAGGAACCACGATGAACACCAGGGTTAGAGTAACACCAGGGTTAAGTGACTGTAAGCCAGAGGCTGTCTCTTCGTCTCTGCCTTACAGTCACTTAGAGGAATGAACTATCAGTGAGGATGAGACAAGCTGAGGCTCTTGGATTCATAGATAGATAGAAATTACAGCTCAGATTCGGCCCGACCGCCTGGCTGTTGCTTAAGTTCCCCACTAGTATGTTAACAATAGTTCAGATCAATCAAATTCCCCACTGGATTTCGAAGACCGTATATTTCTTAAAAACTTCTACGAAGATTAGTTCAAATAGCAGCAAAAACATGCATTGATATAGCGGCCTTCATGCGGGACAGCGTGTCGGAGGATTTTGGAGCTGTGGAGGACATTGAGTATGAAGGAAGGAGAGGTGACCGTAAGCACAGTCGTAAAGCGACATCTTCAGTTCATGAAACAAATCATATTTTAACTCTTGGTCATTCAGTTACTCCTGGTTTATTTAATTACAATAAATGTTGCACGAACAACTTGCGATTATATGGGTTGTTCTCTCTATGCGCCTACAACCTGGGATACCAGTATGACTTTATTTCAGCCACAATCAGATTCATTAAGAGACTCACCGTCTTGTCTCCCCGCTGACTGAGCTGCGGTTCCTGCCTCTGGCTCCCGAGCGTCTCGGTGAAATGGCTTCAGTGTTCTGGGATGTACAGGTAATAACACACACTGGTCAGAGTCCAGCATCTAATGTCTGACAGGAAGTCATCGCCTCGCCCTGTTCCCTTGGAGATTTCCACAGAAACTCTATGTTTGCCTGATATAAAATCCTCCTGGTCAGGGCTCAATCCATAAAGCATCAATTTCAGAGAGTTAGCAAACTGGCAAATGTGGAGCTTTGGAGAATTTGTTTTCCTGCACAGTTGGTTGTTGGATTACGGAAAGCCCTGGTGGGAATGATTTTTGAGGCTGATTCCAGATTGGTTTGGATATAATTACTAGATTCCGATCCAAATGGAGTCAACTATCTAAAAGGGGATTTGGGAAAAGAGCAATGTAAATGAGACTGAAAGGATTAGCATAGAAACAGCCACCACAGCCATCCTTCTTCTGTGCTGTACATCTCGATGTTTCTTTGTTCGTGGGTATGGCACAAAAGATTGGATTCAGGGATTTTGAAAAACAAAACTGATCAGTAAACGAATGAAAAAAACATATTGGAGAGACCCGGTTTTTTGTTGTGTTAAATGTTGTGAAATTTCTCTCTCATTTTCTCTTTTTCTTCTCACACACTCTCTTTTTCCTCTCTCAGTCATTGGCTCCCCCTCTCACTCTGTCTCACAAACACTCTTTCGCTCTCTCAATTCCTCTCTCTCTATCCCACTCTTCTCCCACACCAGCACTCCCTCCACTCACACTCCCTTTCCCCTCGCACAGTCGCTCTGTCTTCGCTCTCTCGATAACGCACTCCTCCTTTTCTCCTTCCTCTCTTTCACAAACACTCTGTCCTCCCACAAACTTAGTCACTTTCTTTCACTCTCTGTCTCCATATCTCTGTTTCTTTCTCTCACTAACTCTTTCCGTCTCACCCCTTTCTGTCAATCACTTTCCCCCTCACATTTCACTCACATTCTCACACACACTCTCTCACTCAATGGCTATCTGTTTGCCTCTGCCGTACAGTCACTCACTGCCAATCTCTTTGCTTATTCCCACTTTCACTCACTGTCTCTGTTTCTTTCTCTCACCCCATCATCTCTCTACCGCACTCTCTCTCCCCCTTTAACACACACACTCTCCTTCTCACACTCTCAATCACTCACTCACGCTCTGATTTTTCTCCCCCCACCCTCTCTCTCCCTGTCTCTTTAACTCATCTACTCCCTCTCTCTCTCTCTCTCTCTATCATTCTCTCCCCTATTTCTGTCAACCATTCTTCCCTCCAACCTCTCCCTCTCAATTATCATGCGCACTCTAACTCTTCTATCCTCTCATTCCAAGTGCTTAAAATCTGGAGTACCTTTAGTGTTTTGTTTCAGCCACAATCAGAGCTAATGAGAAACTCACCGTCTTCTCTCCCCACTGCTTGAGCTTCGGTTCCTGCCTCTGGTTCCCGAGCCTCTCAGTGATGAGTTTCAGTGTTCTGGGCTGTACAGTAATAACACACCCTGGTCACAGTCCAGCAGCTAATGTCTGGCAGTAAATCATAGTCATGCCCTGTTCCCTAGGACATTTCCTCGGAAACTTAATGTTTACCTGGTATAAAAGTTCCACTGGTCGGGGCTCAGTTCCCAAAGCATCAATTGAAGATAGAGAGATCGCAAATTAGCAAATCAGGAGGTTTGGAGAATATGTTGTCCTACACATTTGGTTGTTGGGTTATGGAAAGCTCTGGCGGGAAGGGTGTTGAGGCAGAATACATATTGGTTTTCAAAACATGTCTACATATCGATCTAAATGGAGTGAACTATCTACAAATGGATTTGGGAACAGAGCAGCGAAATGGGACTGAAAGGTTAGTTATAAAAAGTGCCACCACATCCACCATAAGCTGAGTAATCTTCGTCTGTGCTGAACATCTCTACGTTACTTTGTTTGTGGTTGTGGTACAAAAGTTTAGCTCCAGGGATATTTCGAAAAACTAAATGGGAAAGAAAGAAACTTATTGGAGATGCCTTTTTTTAATATTGTGTCAAATGTTGTGGATTTTGTCGCTCATTTTCTCTCTATCCTCTCACACTCTGTCTGTATCACTCTCTCAATCAGTCTCTGCCCTCTCTCCCTTTGTTTCTCTCACGTATTCCCTCCCTCTCTGTTACTCTCTCACACACGCTTTCTCCCCAAACAACATCACACCTCTCACACTCTCGTTCCCCTCTCACACACACTCTATCTCCCCTCTCTTTATCACTCACTCCCAATCTTCACTCTCCTCTTTCGGAAACACTTTCTCCTCCCACATGCTCAATCATTCTCTTCCACTTTCTGTCTCTGCTTTCTCCCTCTATGTTTATGTTTCTTACTCTCGCTCCCCACCCCAAACGCTCCCCAGCGGGTCTTTCTCTTTCACTACATCCACCCATTTTGTCAATCAATCTTGTCCTCATTTTTCGCTCACGTTTTCACACACTGTCTCTCTTCTATCAGTCTGAGTATCAATCAATCTGTCTCCCCCGCTGTTAAACACTCGCTCTATCACCTCTTTGTTTCTTTCATTCCCTAAACTTCTCTGTTTCATTATCTCACACTCACTCTATTTCTCTCTTGACTCCCTCTGCATCCACCCCGCTCCCCCTACTGTCTCTCATTTCTTACTCACTCTCTTACCCACACACAAACCCTTCTCTCACAATCATTCTCCCTCACTGCCCCTCACCATCCCTCTCACACACATTCCGTCTCACAATCTCACTCACTCAGTCAATCACTAATTTTTAAATCTCTCTCTCCGTGAATCTGTTTCTTTCTCTCCTACCCATCCTTTCTCCAACACACTCTCCCCCATTTCTGTAAATGGGACTGTCTCATTTCTCAGGCGCACTCTCCCTCTCTCCTCTATTATATTGTTCTTTCTCAATTTATCTCGTTTCACTTCTCTTTCACATTCTGTCAATTGCTCTGTGATAAAACGCTGCATCAGTTGCATTATATAAAGCATTTACTATTGTGTAAGTTAATACAACAGGAAGTTGAGTGACGAGTTCTGGTCATTATCCATTTCATAGAGTGTCACCAATAAAGCTCGTCTCCAGAAACTGTACAATCTGCTGCAGAGCAAGAGTAGGTGGGAATCTGTTTTCCCATCCATCATCAGACCAACACCAGTGTGACTTTGCCACCTCCCACTTCAAATTCACCTTTGATTCATTTTAACCACCCACCCAATTTAGAGCATCCACTGCGCTCTCTATCTAGTCTCCTGATCCTGATCTTTGAACCTAATTTTCTGTAACAGTCAGAAACGTTATCATTGCCAATATGCTTGGGACCAGGAAGATAGTCAACAACATGAGCAACATTTTATCAAAAATCATTTCCACTTGTCGGGAAAGAGCAAGAAAATGGCGGCATTCAGTCCGTTAGATTGCAGACTGCAACATAATTTAGTCTTATTTCCTACAGCGTAAAAGAAAGTGATAACCATTCAGAAATATGCCATCTTCTCTATAGAGTCACCATATTCGGAGCAGACTGATCTCTCGAGTTGAAGGGATAAGTTGTAAACCATCGTTAGATAATCTATGGAGATTCACCCAGGAAGAGAGACGTCTCAGAGGAGACAATAAAATCAATAGCAACAACAACAATACAGTGCTCCTCACGTGGGTAACATCTCGGAGCACTTAAGGAGCAGTGTGGTTTCTTAGCTGAAATTTTTTGTCAGCCGAGTGTCTGTCGCGAATGAAAACAGGTCAGCAAGCACACAGAGTGTGTGTTGGGGTAACTGCTGGAGTCAAACCAGCCAAAACCGCAAGATGGAAGGATTGAGGCAAAGAATGACTGCACAGACAGCACAGATCCTTAACGCAGTGTAGAGGAGAGCGACCAGGATGATCACCAGTGTTAGAGGAAATAAATATGAACAAGGATTAGACAAGCTGTGGCTCTTAGATTCATAGATGGTTAGAAAATACAGGCCATTCGGCCCAACTGTCAGGCTGTTGCTTATACTCCACATCTCTGTGTAAACAGTAGTTCAGATAAATCAAGTTCCCACTATGGATTTTGGAGACCATTTATGCATTAAACCATACTAAGGTGATCACTAAGGTGATCACTAAGGTGATCACTTCAAATAACGACAGCAATTTGCATTGATATAAACATCATAAATATAACATTACAGAGCTGGGGGTCAAACCAGACACCAAGATTGTGCACAGTTTCACTGAGTCTGACGGAGAGCCCATGGAGGTTGAGGAGCTCAGATCCACAGGAGTGAATACGTTGACGGGAGCCAAAGAGTATGGCTTCCATCTTGTCCATATTCAGCTGCATGAAGTTTGCTCTCATCCAGGCCCCGATGTCTGCCAGTCAAGGCGATTCGTGGACCTGCAGTCGATACTGGAGGAGACAAAGTAGATTTGTGTACCATCCGCATATATGTGGACGTTTACTCCATATCTGCAGATGATATAGCCCAGAGGGAGCATATAGATGAGGAAAGAAGAGGGCCAAGAATGGAGACCTGGGCTAACCACAGGTTACCAGGCGGGGGCAGGGGGAGAAAACATTTGCCGAGATGAAGTGGGGGCTCTTTGTTAAGTAGGGTTCAAACCATGCGAGTACTGTCCCACCGAGGTGGATGAGGGAGGAAGTGGTGGAGGAAGATTACACAGTAAAGAGATCCAGGAGGACGAGGAGGCAGAGGGAGTCCTGATCACAGATAGAGAGAACATTGTTTGTGACTTTGACAAGCGCTAAAACCAGACTGCAGGGTCTCGACAAGGAAGTGGAGGGAGAGATGTGACTAAAGTTGACCTGCAACAGTGCGTTTGACAAGGAGGGGCAGATTGGAAATACTAGAATAGAAATGGGATAGTTGTATTAGGGGTTAGAGAGATTGAGGGGTGGTTTGAGGAGGGGATTGATAAAATCAAATTGCTATATCAAGGAGAAGGTACGTTTTTTTTAATAATCTGCATGTTATCTGCATCATAATGAATATGTACAACAGAGAATAAAAAGGTACGAGCTAAACCGCAACGTTTCCAGATGTACCTGGTGGGTGGGCCTTCAGCCACTCTGTCCCCACCATTTGGAAATCGATTCCGTAGTTCCACTGACTCGCTCCCTCCCTCGGAGTCACCATATTCGGAGCAGACTGATCTCTCGAGTTGGAGGGATAAGTTGCAAATTATCGTTAGATAACAAAGGGAGATTCACCCAGGCTGGAGTCTAACCAGGCAAAACCGCTGAAAGATGGAAGGATTGAGGCAAAGAATGACTAAAGAGTCAGCACAGATCCTTAACGCAGTGTAGAGGAGAGCGACCAGGATGATCACCAGTGTTAGAGGAAATAAATATGAACAAGGATTAGATAAGCTGTGGCTCTTAGATTCATAGATGCATAGAAAATACAGGCCATTCGGCCCAACTGTCAGGCTGTTGCTTATACTCCACATCTCTATGTTGACAGTTGTTCAGATAAATCAAGTTCCCCCTATGGATTTTGGAGACCATTTATACCTTAAACCGTACTAAGGTGATCTGTTCGAATAACGACAGCAATTTGCATTGATATAAACATCGTAAATATAATCTTACAGAGCAGGGGGTCAAACCAGACGCCAAGATTGTGCACAGGTTCAGTGAGTCTGAGGGAGAGCCCATGGAGGTTGAGGAGCTCAGATCCACAGGAGTGAATACGTTGAGAGTCAAAGAGTATGGCTTCCATCTTGTCCACATTCAGCTGCAGGAAGTTTGCTTTCACTCAGGCCACGATGTCTGTCAGTCAAGATGATGGAACATTCATGGACCTGGAGTCGATACTGGAGAAGACAAAGTAGATTTGTGTACCATCAGCATATATGTGGACGTTTACTCCATATCTGCGGATGATATAGCCCAGAGGGAGCATATAGATGAGGAAAAGAAGAGGGCCAAAAATGGAGACCTGGGGTTACCACAGGTTTCGCCCTCTGCCTGGAATTGAACTCAGATCTCTCGCTTGCAAAGCGAGTGCTCTAATCACTGAGCTACAGGACTCCAAAACTACACGAGTAGTTTTGTTATTGTTGTTGTTGTAAAGGCTAACCTTGAGATGTTCAGGTTGTCGCTGGTTTCTTTCTTCCTCAAAAGCTGTCAAACCAACGGGATTGTCATGAACAGTTTCCACAAGATATTTGTCCTTCACATTGAGGGTGATGTGAAATCCAGAAGCCACAATAAACCCGCGATTCAATGTCACTCCAGCGCTTGGCTCTCTGCGCATGTGATGATGGATCAAGACGCATTGAATCGGGGAAACTGTAGTCTTATCCCGTTCCTGACATTTTCTGGCTGTACTAAATTGCACATATTTATTAAATCTAATTTTCCACAATTTGTACAGTTTGCCTGCAATTCGGACATCACGCGGAGTCCTGCAGCTCAGCGGTTAGAGCTCTCGCCTCACATGCTGGAGGACCTGAACTCCATTTATACAAGAATTATTATTATTATATTCACATAAGTCATATTCAATGTTTGGGTCCAGACAGATATGCTTCTGTGATGTTTTATTGTGGTGTATTTAGAGGTTTCGGGATTGCTAATATTCATTTGTCTCTTTGATACCTGGAAAGGGCTGAATCTTTTACTTGGCCAAAGGTGTAGAATGACTAAAGATTCCAACAAAACTCTTCTATTCATTTATCTACAATTCTGAATATAAGTTTCCTAATGGTTTGCGGGGATGTTATTTTTGTGGAGTGATTTAATCGGTGGAGTCCTGTAGCATATCACTTAATAACTCGTCATTTAATAATAAATTCTATAATAAGTCGCGCATTTGATACGGCGTCTCATCGCGTACCCGAGACGCCTGAAAGCGCTTCACAGGATATATTGTGAAGTGAAGTGACTGTATGTTTTGTGGGCAATATATTTGGGTGACGCCCAAATGTCTGGGCTGTTTGTGGCCACAGTGAGCAGTTTGGATGACTGTAGTGACGGGATCAGTCTTTCGTACAGTGTCAATGTACAGTTTTCCTGGAGCCTCGGATAAAACATTACACTGTACAGTTTGCCCGTCTCCTCGCCCTGCGGTGGGGACAACGGCTACTGTGTCAAACTATACCATTCTGTACCAGTATTGTGTCTGTAACAACAACAACAACAACAACTTGGCTTTATATGGCGCCGCTGGTGAGGGGGAGAGTCCCAGAGCGCTGGACAGTGGCGGAGCTCGAGGCCGAGCCGAGGGGGAGGTGACCGCAGGTCACGGTCCAACACGAAGGTCTTCACCGCGTCCGGTCATCGGGTCAGAAAAGCTTCGGGACTCAGTCCGCAGGTTTCACTTCACCAACGTCCTGACAGAGAAGCCGCGGCGTCACTCACACACACGAACCTCTTCCTGTCTCGTCTTTCCTTCTGTTCAGAATTAATGAGGGAATGAAACTTTATCTTTTTGGGGTAAAACATTGCTGATTTGTTTGTGGGGTTTACTCCTCGGCGCCGGGAGGCCTCAGTGTGAGGTGTAAACGGTTTAAATTGGCCAATGTCTGTCTGTCTTTCTCTCTCTTTCTGTGTCCCTGTGTCTGTGTGTCTGGTGACCAGGTGTTGACATTGGCTCCTCACTGTCTGTGTGACTGGGGGGGTGGGGGTGACTGGGGGGTGGGGGTGACTGGGGTGGGGGTGACTGGGGGGGGGGTGGGGGTGACTGGGGGGTGACTGGGGGGTGGGGGTTACTGGGGGGTGACTGGGGGGTGGGGTGACTGGGGGGGGGTGACTGGGGGGGGGGGTGACTGGGGAGGTGGGGGTGACTGGCGGGTGGGGGTAACATGGCCGCACTGTTGTCCGTCTCTCTCTCTCTGTGTCTCTCGTCGACTGAAAAACAGCAGCGCCTGACTTTGGCGCCTCTTTTGTTTTCTCTGACTCGGCGGATGCGCAGTGGTTTTCCCTGAGCGCGAGGCCAACGGTTTTTTCTGAACTCGACGCCTGCGCAGTGCCGCCTCTGTCTGTCCGCGCGCAAGGCCGACGTTTTTTTTTAACTCGGCGCCTGCGCAGTGCCGTCTCCGGGCGCGGGGCTGACGGTGTTTCGGGGCGCGGCGCCTGTCTGTCTGAGCGCGAGGCGGTACCGCGGGAGGTGGTGATGGCGGCGGAGACACCTCGCGCTCAGGGACACCACTGCGCAGCCGCCGAGTCAGAGGGAAAAAAAGAGGCGCCAAAGTCAGGCGACGAGAGACACAGAGAGAGAGAGAGAGACAACCGACCGACAGAGGCGACTGAACCCATCGACCGTTTAAACCTCACACTGAGGCCTCCCGACGCCAATGAATAACCCACACAAACAATTACCCCAATGACAAAGGCGGATCCCGTCACCACAGTCATCCACGCACTTGATCCACAGAGAGCCCAGACATTGGGGCCTCACCCAAATATATTGCCCACAATACATACAGTGAGTTCACTTTACATTATATACTGTATTGCGCTTTAAGATGTGATGAGGCGCCATAACAAATGCAAATATTATCAGTGTTATCTCTCAAATTACTAGTGTTTGCACTAACTGCTTCCGCTACAGGACTCCACCGATTATATCGCTGCCAACAAATAACACTCCCGGAAACCATAAGGGCACTAATGTTCAGAATTGGAAATAAATGAATAGATGTGGACGCTTTGGATTAGAAAAGATTCCATTCTGATCCAACAGACATCAAATAGCCATCCAGCAACACCTCAACATTATACTGTTAAAACATGACAGCCGTTGTATCGTTCCAGATCATAGCATTTAAAATGACTAATTTAATATAATAATAATAATAATTCTTGCATTTGGTACAGTGCCTTATCGCGTCTTCACAGAATATCCTTCAATGAATTGTCTGTGTTCTCTGACACTGAGAGCCAAGCGCTGGAATGGCGTTGAATCGCGGGTTTACTGTGGCATTTAGGTTTCACATCAACGTCAATATGAAGGACAAATACCTCGAGGAGACAGTTCATGACAATCTCGTTTGTTTTGTCAGCTTCTGAGGAAGAAGGCAACCGGTGAAAACCTAAACATCTCAAGGTTAGAGCAAGAATAACATAACATTTGTACCGCAGCTTTCACGTCGGGAGGATGTCCCAAGGCACTGGGCAGTCAGACCTGAGCTGTGGGTTCGGATTGGGGAGTGGGGAAAGGAGGGCGATCAAAACCATGGTCGAAGTGGGGGGTTGTGAGATGGGTCTTTAAGAAGCCAATGGAGAGGGCGAGGCAGAGGGACTGTGGGATGGAGTACCAGCGAGTGGGTCAGAATGGCTGAAGGTCCGCCCGCTGGGAACTTGCGGAAACTTTGCTCTATTAACTAGTACCGCCTTATTCTCTGTTGTGCCTTTTCAATGTGATGCAGATACCCCTTGGGGTTTAGCAGAGCTTTGCTGGACTGATCGAGGTCAGCTTCCTAATACATTCCATATTTTGCAGGAAAGAAGTTCACACCTCTGAGATAATGAGCAATTAGATCCTTCAGCACAAATATAAGATCATTGGACCACAGAAATTAAAGGCTGTAGCTTCAGACATCTGCCGTACTTAAGTCTGAGAAACAAGGAGGTCAAGAAAGGCTGCTATGCATGTGTGCGGATGACACCCAACTCTACCTTTCCTCCTCTACCCTCAACTCCACGACCCCCGATGTCCTGACAGCTGTCTGTCCGACATCGAGTCCTGGACGAGAGACAACTTTCTTTAGCTCAACGTGCGCAAAACTGACGCCCTCCTGATTGGCTCACATCAGCGCCTCCGCACCTCAGGCGCCGACACCATCAGCATCCAAGGCCGCACTCTCCACCTCTCAAAGCCATCAGGAACCTCGGGGTACTGTTGGACCCTGAGCTGTCCTTTCTCCCTCATATCCGCTCCACAACGGGCACCGCCTTCCATCACCTCCGAAACATCGCCAGACTACGGCACTACCTCACCCCTCACGCGGCTGAAACTCTGGTTCACGCCTTTATCACCTCAAGGCTGGAAAATCGGAACTCACTCCTCGCGGCCTTCCCGCCACCTCCCTCCACACTGCAGGTCATTCAGAACTCTGCAGCTCGAGTACTGTCCCGCACCAGATACCGCGACCACATCACTCCCACCCTCGCTCCCCTCCACCGGCTCCCCATCCCCCAGAGGATTGACTTCAAGATCCTCATCCTCACCTACAAGGCCATCCACGGCCTCACTCCCTCATACCTCTCTGACCTATTATCCCCCTCCCTACCTGCCCGTACCCTCCGTTCCTCTGGCTCCGGTCTGCTCTACATCCCCCGCCCCAACCGCCCTACCATCGGTGGTCGGGCCTTCAGCCTCTCATCCCCGAGGCTCTGGAACTCTATCCCCAGTGCCTTCGCCGCTTCCTCCCTTTCCTCCTTCAAGGCCGGTCTCAAGATCTTCCTCTGACCGAGCCTTCAGCTCCACTCTCGACTCTCTACCCCCTCCTCGCTCCCTCCCTTCCCTCCGCTCACTCTAACCATTTCCACCCCAATGCTCGGGTCGTGACCCAACTGTACAGCGCCTTGGGACGTCCTCCTGACGTGAAAGGCGCTCTATAAATGGAATCGTGTTGTTGTTGTTGTATTCTGTGGAGCACTTTGATGCGTCGGGAAGATGTGACGAGGCGCTATATCGAATGCAATGTCTGTTATTATTATTTATTGTCATTGTCAAAAGAAGAGAGTGGAGACAAATAGAACTTTTATTTTGTACACAGAGTTGATCCGATGTGGAACGAACTGCGTGAAAGCGTCGTGGAAGCAGATTGTATAATAATATAATAATAATCGTTGCATTTGACATAGCGCTTTTCATGTCTTGTTGACGTCTCAAAGCGCTTGAGAGAACATACTGTAACATGAATTGATTACATTTGTGGGCGAAATACGGCAGCCGATTGCGAACAGCAATCCCACAAACGGCCGTGGATTGAAATGACTGATTTACTATTGTGTTTTTATATTTGGAGGAATTATTATAAAGTGTGTGGAGTAAATAAACTCGCCCAAGATTTCACACCGCCGGGAACCGAGCCCAGGTCTCTCGCTTGCAAAGCGTGTGCGCTAACAACTGAGCTCCAGGACTCCTCGATTTTATAGTAGTTTTCAGAAGAGAATTCGATAGGGACTTGAAAAGAACAGGTGTGCATTGCTCCGGTTTAAGCGCGGGACAGTGGGATTAGTTGGGAACAGAGCGGAAGAGTGTAGATAGTTGGGTGGGGGTGAGAACCAGTTCGGGTAAAAGCGAAGGTGTGTGTTCTGGTTGTGTTAAGAGCAGTGGAGTGGGGCGATTTGGGGTAAAAGGTGAATGATTATATTCCTCAAATGCATAACAGCCGTCAGGAGAGATGAAGTGAAGTGTACTCCTGTGCCTCACCTCCCTCCAGCATCAGGTGTTGCAAATCCGACCGAGAGGGAATGAGGAGTGAAACCAATGTCATGGGGTTCAGTGGGGAACACTTTATTCACATAAACACATGAACAAGAATGCAAATGCGTTCGTCAGTTGCAACACAACACTGAGGAACATCTCCGAGCCGAGAGCCCGCGTGAAAGAGGCGAAATAAATGCAAGTTAATCGTTGCCGAAAAGCAATTTTTTTTTAAGTGAATTTTCTTGAACCTTTAATGATTCGGGAAGCGGTGGTGTTGTACTGTGAACACAGGGAGTGATTGCAGTGCAGCACCGCCTCCTGCTGGACATGTGTTTGCACTGCAGCGTTACAGCCATTCCCATCGGCCCGGACTTGGCGGCAATTTCAAATCCCCCCATTCAGTGTGTGATCACTGTCAGTCGTGCGGAGGCGGGAAATGTGTGTGTGGCCGTGTACTGCGCAGAGAGAAGGTCGGTGTGTAACCAACGACAGTCCAGAAATTGTATGTCAGTCTCAGGCCATGAAGGGGGGAGCGGCAGAGAGTGGAGTAAGGGCTCAACAACAACAACAACATCAACATTACATTGGTACGGAGTCGGGACCAGTCCCACCCGTGTCACTATTCCCTGTAGTGTAGGTAAAGGTCGGGACTGGTTGTGTGTTGAGTGGATGTGTGCGGTTTGTATGGCCGTGTCTCCGGGTTTTTAACGCGTGAACATGTGTGTGCGCGGTGCGCATCGGGGCACCAGCCATGATCGGTCGGTGTGCTGTGGCGCTGTGTGTGTGTGAGTCGGTGGCACATGTATGTAGTGAACATAGCGACGTGTTTAAAGGGAACTTCCACAAAAAATGTGTGCACATCCTGTGTGTTGTTAACCTGTCCAGAATCCCCATAATGAGTAACTATTTCAACTCTTTCCTGCTCATCCCCTCCACTTCGGGCATCTCGTCAAATGTCCATTCAACAACAGAAACAACTTGCACTTATATGGCGCCCTCCTCCCAGAGTGTTGTGGGACATTGCTGTGCGCAATTGGCTGCCGCGTTCGCCCACAAATATACAGTCACTTCACTTTCCAGTGTGTTCTGTGAATCGCTTTGTGATGTCCTCCCGACGTGAAAAGCACAACATCAAATGCAAGGATTATTATTATTATTATTATGATTATTGTTATTATAAAGGTGTGTTTTACCTGCTGGGCCCTCGGGGGGGGGGGGGGGGGGGGGGATGAGCTCAGCTCAACATCACCCGGATCTTAGCATCTTTCTCCATCTTCAAAATGGAATCATCAGATCACTTTCCGGGGGTAAAAACCCCTTCGGAATAATAATAATAATAATAATTTGGTCACTTGTGGGGGCGTTGCTGGGCGCCATCGGCTGCCACGTTTCGATCAGAAAACGCAACAACAACAACAAACATTTTCTACTGCGCCTGAGTTTCACATCAGGAGGACGTCCCAATGCACTGCACAGTCAGAGATTTGGCCCCGAGGGATGGAGGCAGATAGAGAGAGACTGAGAGAGACAGAGAGAGAGAGAGAGAGAGAGAGACTGAGAGAGTCGGGGATTTGGACCCGAGCTGGGCGTTGGGATCACGAAGGAGTGGAGGGTTGAGAGGTGGGGGTAGGGGGAGGGTGACCAAAAGCGCCGTCGGTCGAAGAGGAGTGTCTTGAGGTGTACCTTGAAGGAGGTGAGGAGGGGACCATTGAGGCGGAGGCACCGTAGGATGGAGCTGCAGGACAAACCGCCATTGATGGGGCGGGCGAGGCGGGGCATGTGAAGCTGGAGCCTACCTCTCCGACCTACTATCCCCCTACCTACCTGCCCGTACCCTCCGTTCCTCTGGCTCCGGTCTGCTCCACATCCCCCGCCCCAACCGCCCTACCATCGGTGCCCGGACCATCAGCCTCTCAGCCCCGAGGCTCTGGAACTCTATCCCCAGTGCCTTCGCCGCTTCCTCCCTTTCCTCATTCAAGGCCGGTCTCAAAACCTTTCGGGACGTCCTCCCGATGTGAAAGGCGCTCTATAAATGGAATCTTCTTGTTGTTGCTCTCTCTCACACACACACTGACTGCTCTCACACACACACACTGACTGCTCTCTCACACACACACACTGACTGCTCTCTCACACACACACTGACTGCTCTCTCACACACACACACTGACTGCTCTCTCTCTCACACACACTGACTGCTCTCTCACACACACACACACACGCTGACTGCTCTCTCACACACACTGACTGCTCTCACACACACGACTGCTCACACACACAGACACACACTGACTGCTCTCTCACACACACTGACGGCTCTCACTCACACGCACACACTGACTGCTCACATACACACGTACACACACACACTTACTAAGTGCTCTCCTACATACACACACTGCTCTCGCTCCACACACACACAAACACACTGACTGCTCTCACACACACACACTGACTGCTCTCACACACACACTGACTGCTCTCTCACAGACACACTGACTGCTCTCTCACACACACACTGACTGCTCTCTCTCACACACAATGACTGCTCACACACACAGACACACACTGACTGCTCTCTCTCTCACACACACACACACACTGACTGCTCTCACACACACACACACACACTGACGGCTCTCACACAAACGCACACACTGACTGCTCTCACAGACACACACACACTGACTGCTCCCATACACACGTACACACACACTTACTAAGTGCTCTCCTACACACACACATTGCTCTCCCCCCCCACACACACAAACACACTGACTGCTCTCACACACACACACTGACTGCTCTCACACACACACTGACTGCTCTCTCACAGACACACTGAATGCACTCTCACACACAGACACACTGACTGCTCTCACACACACTGACTGCTCTTTCACACACACACTGACTGCACTCTCTCACACACACTGCTCTCTCACACACACACACACTGACTGCTCTCACACAGACACACACAACACACACACACACTGACTGCTCTCTCACACACACACAGACTGACTGCTCTCACACACACCCACACTGACTGCTCTCCCACACACACACACACACTGACTGCTCTCACACACACACACACACTGACTGCTCTCTCACACACACACACACTGACTGCTCTCTCTCTCTCTCTCACACACACACACACTGACTGCTCTCTCTCACACACACTGACTGCTCTCTCTCACACACACACACTGACTGCTCTCTCTCACAAACACACACTGACTGCTCACACACACACACCCACACACACTGACTGCTCTCTCTCACAAACACACACTGACTGCTCTCTCACACACACACACACTGACTGCTCTCACACACACACACACACACTGACTGCTCACACACACACACACACTGACTGCTCTCTCTCACACACACAAACTAACTGCTCTCTCACACACACACTGACTGCTCTAACACACACTGACTGCTCTCTCACACACACACACTGACTGCTCTTTCTCACACACACACACACTGACTGCTCTCTCTCTCTCTCACACACACACACACACTGACTGCTCTCACACACACACACACAATAACTGTTCCGCACACACACACTGACTGCTCTCACACACACACACTGACTGCTCTCACACACACTGACTGCTCTCACACACACATACGACTGCTCTCACACACACACATAAACACACACACTGACTGCTTCTTCTCACACACACACAATGACTGCTCTCACACACACACACTGACTGCTCTCTCACAGACACACTGAATGCACTCTCACACACAGACACACTGACTGCTCTCACAGACACTGACTGCTCTTTCACACACACACTGACTGCAGTCTCTCACACACAGTGACTGCTCTCTCACACACACTGACTGCTCTCTCACACACACACTGACTGCTCTCTCTCACAAACACACACTGACTGCTCTCACACACACACACACACACACACACACTGACTGCTCTCTCTCACACACACACACTGACTGCTCTCACACACACACACACACTGACTGCTCTCTCTCACACACACACTGACTGCTCTCTCACACACACACTGACTGCTCTTTCTCACACACACACTGACTGCTCTCTCTCACACACACACACACACACTGACTGCTCTGACACACACATACGACTGCTCTCACACACACACATACACACACACACTGACTGCTCTCTCACACACACACTGACTGCTCTCACACACACTGACTGCCTCACACACACACTGACTGCTCTCTCACACACACACACACACTGACTGCTCTCTCACACACACACTGACTGCTCTCTCACACACACACTGACTGCTCTCTCACACACACACTGACTGCTCTCACACACACACACACACACACTGACTGCTCTCACACACACACACTGACTGCTCTCTCTCTCACACACACACACACACAATGACTGCTCTCACACACACACACACTGACTGCTCTCTCTCACACACACACACACACACTGACTGATCTCACACACACACACTGACTGCTCTCTCTCACACACACACACTGACTGCTCACACACACACAAACACACATTGGCTGCTCTCACACACACATACGACTGCTCTCTCTTACACACACTGACTGCTCTCACACACACACACACACACACACTGACTGACTCTCTCACACACACTGACTGCTCCCACACACACGTACACACACACTTATTAACTGTTCTCCTACACACACACACTGCTCTCCCCCCCCCACAAACACACACACACACTGACTGCTCTCTCTCACACACACACACTGACTGACTCTCACACACACTGACTGCTGCCACACACACGTACACACACACACTTACTAACTGCTATCCTACACACAAACACATTTCTCTCCCCCCCCCCCCCACACACACACTGACTGCCTCTCTCACATACTGACTGCTCTTACACACATACATTGACTGCTTTCACACATACTGACTGCTCTCTCTCACACATACTGACTGCTCTTCTCAACACATACACACACACACACTGACTGCTCTCACACACACACACACTGACTGCTCTCACACACACACTGATTGCTATCTCACACACACACACACTGACTGCTCTCACACACACACTGACTGCTCTCTCACACACACAAACAGACGACTGCTCTCTCGCCCACTATCTCATAGACACGCACTGACTGAGGCAAACACACACACACACAGATAGAGAGAGAGAGACGGAGACTAAGGAAGACAACGAAAGAGAGAGCCTGAAATAGGGAGACGGAAAATGTATAAACTGAGAGGGACTGACACACAGAGAGAGAAAGAGAGAGACTGTGAGAGAAAGTGCATCAGTTGTGGTCGCTTACAGCAGTTTAGCAGTGACTGAGGGTCGGGGCTCTCCAGCCGCCCGCACGGCCGTAGGCGGTGTGTGTCAATAACGGTCCCCAAAGCAGAGATGGGAGAGGAATCAGGATCAACATCTTTAATAATCAGTCACTACAGTGCACAGAATATATTCCATATTACACAGACT
Source organism: Callorhinchus milii (assembly GCF_018977255.1). Classification (NCBI taxonomy): domain Eukaryota; kingdom Metazoa; phylum Chordata; class Chondrichthyes; order Chimaeriformes; family Callorhinchidae; genus Callorhinchus; species Callorhinchus milii. Next base: position 291,708 of record NW_024704802.1, read on the forward strand.
GTGTGGACAGTCACTGCCTCAGTCAGTGTCACACTATCACTCTCAGCTCAGCTCTGATTTCCTGCAGTGACTGCAGCTGTTTCGCTCCGTCTGAACTGAACCCATTCCCTCTCAGCCTGAAACACATTAAACAGGAAATAAACCCATGGGATAATGGTACAAACTGTAAACTCTTCATGTCGCAGTTTAATAGATAAATAAATCCCTTCAAACTGTTCCCATTCTGATACACAGCCCTTTCTCTGTGTGTTTATCACATTGAACACTGACACAAACACTCACTCGATCCCCTCCAGACTGGTGCAGGTCTGTATGAGGCGGCGGAGAGCGGAGACAGAGCCGTCTGTGAAGGAGTTAGAGCTCAGGTCCAGGAACCTCAGTGAGCGGTTTGTACTGAGAGCGGAGACCAGATCATCAGTACAGCCATCGGTCAGTCTGTTCCTGTACAGCCTTGAGATCAGAGACACAGAGACATGACAGGGATCAGAGTAAACACCGTGTATAACCCACTGTCACTCACAGTTTGTTTGATGCCGGACAGGTTGCAGGAGTGCATACACACAAACACACACACACACCAACACACACAAACACAGACAAAAACATCGCCGCAGATACACAGTTACTCTAACACACACAAACACACACAAACACAAACGCATGACCCACACAAAAGTGCACCCAAACACACACAGAGTCACATAAACAGAGAGACGCACACACAGACACACACATACACACATAAATACACACACTCACACATGCAGTCAAACAAACACACAAACACTCTCACACAAACGCGCTCACACAGAAACATACACAATCACACCCAAAAACTCACCCACGCAAACACATATGTACGCAAACACACACACAGAAACTCACACAAGCAAACACACACACACACACAAACAATCAATCATTCACACAAACACACACACAAACAATCAATCATTCACACAAACACACACACAAACAATCAATGATTCACACAAACGCACACTCATATGCACACAAACACAACCACACGCAAACACACACACAGAAAAAAACACACGCACGCACAAACACGCATATACACACAAACACCCACACGCATACAAACGTACATAAAGACACACTCAAAAACACACAAACACAAACAGAAGCACATCATGTACAAACAAACACACACATATAAATAGACATACATAGATACACACCAACACACACAAATATACACACACACAAACTCACACGCACACACAGACACACACACAAACACTCACAAAAGCACTCAAAAACTCATACACACAAAATCGAACATACGCCAACACACACTCAAATGCAAACATAAGCACAATCACTCACACAAACACACACAAACATAAACAAAATGGCACACAAACACACCCATAAATACATACACACATACACACAAACACATGACCCACAGACACGTACACACAAACAGACACACACGCAAACACACTCATGCAAGCACACACACATACACACACAAACAAACACATGTCGAACAGACAAATAGAGACACACACAGTGATACACACACACATACACAGAGAAACACAGAGAAACAAACACACACACTCACAGAAACACAAACAAACGGACACACACAGAAACACACGCAAACATACACGTAAACACACACAGAAAAAATCACACAAGTACACACACAAATACACCTACACAGACATATACAAACATACATAACCATACACGCGAAAACACACGCACAAATACACACAGAAACACACAAACAAAGACACATCAAAACAAACTCACAAATACGCACACACAAAAACACAACACACAATCACACTGACTCATAGAAACATACATAAAGACAAACAGACACACACTCAAAAACACACAAACAAACAAAGAAACACAAAATCAAATACAAACACAGACATAAATACACATACATAGATTCACACAAAGAAACATACGCAAATACACACACACACAAGCACACACAGAAAAACACACAAACATAAATACACATACAACCAAACACACAAACGTGCAAGCACACAGACACAACCACGCACATACCCGCAGACATGCACACACACACACACGCAAAAGCATACACGCAAATACATAATAATATCAATAAAATTGGATTTACAGAGCGCCTTTCACGTCAGCAGGACGTCCCAAAGCGCTGAACAGTCAGATGTCGGGACCTGAAAATGGGGGAGGGGTGGGGGAGGGCTGGGGGAGGGGTGGGGGAGAGGTGGCGAGGGGTGGGGGAGTAGTGGGGGAGGGGTGGGGTAGGAGTGAGGGAAGGCAGAGAGTGGGAGGGAGACCAAAGGCTCGATCGAAGTGAAGGGTCTTGAGACCGACCTTGAAGGAGACAAGAGAGGAAGTGAGGGGAAGGGACCGTGGGATGGAGTCCCAGAGTGTGGGGCAGAGAGGCTGAAAGCCCGGACACCGATGGGAGGGCGGGTCGGGCGGGAGACATGGAGCAGCGCGGAGCCCACTGGACGGAGGGAGCGGGCAGGTTGGTAGGGAGTCAGCAGGTCAGAGAGGGGAGGAGGGGGCGAGGCCATGGATGGCCTTAAAGGTGAGGACGACGATCTTGAACTCGATCCTCTGGAATACACACACACAATCGCACACACTCACAGGAACACACAGAAATAATAATAATAATAATAATCCTTGCATTTGATATAGTACTTTCCACGTCGGGAGGACGTCCCAAAGCGCTTCACAGAACACACTGTAAAGTGAATTGACTCTATATTTGTGGGCGAACGCGGCAGCCAATTGCGCACAGCAATGTCCCACAAACAGTCGTAGATTGAATATGACCAATTTATTATTGTTTTTGGTTTTGGAGGGATTATTATTAGGCTCTGTGTGGAGTAAGGAAACTTGCCAAAGGTTTCGCCCTCTGCCTGGAATTGAACTCAGGTCTCTCACTTGCAAAGCGAGTGCTCTAACCACTGAGCTACAGAACTGCAGACAAACACACACATACACAAACGCACACAACAACAACAACAAGATTATAGTTGTATATCGCCTTTCATGTCGGATGTCCCAAGGCTCTGACAAACACACACTACACTCACAAGCACAAAGTCACACAAATACACACACCAAACACACAAACACACACACACACACAAACAAACGTACACACAAGCAAACAGTTGAACACATATACACACAGAGACACAAAAAACCCCGCAGAAAAACACACACACAGACAGAGACACTCACATAACCACATCGAGACACACAATATATATAGATATACTCAAAAACACACAACACAGCAACAAAGACAAACATACACACAAACAATCGCTCATACAGACACACAAACACACACACACTTACGAAAGCACTCACAAAAGCACACAGACCCACATACACAGGCAAACGCACACATACACAGAGACACGCAAACAGACACACAAACACACAAAAGAATATGCATTGACACACACACGCGCAAATACATAGACAAACACACAAATGCACAAACGCATGCACTGACACACACACACAGACATACATAACACAGTGTTGTCTTGGGTTAATGTTAAAGTGTGCTTCAAGAATCTAAAATAGAAGTGCAAAGGCGGCAAAGCTCAGTGACTGAAGGCAGAACCCAAAACAATGGCAATATAAGGTCAGGAGGTACAGGGACACGAAAGTCCTTGTGGTTAAAGGGAGAATTGAAATTGAAACATATTATGGATATAACCATATAAGGAGTTGTTTTTCTTAAAAAAGACAGTTTTGTCTGGAGTTATTCAGTTGTCTTCAAACAAAGGTGTGTTAGATATCTCTCGGGAACGGTAGCGGAGCAGTTCGAGACACGACCAGTGCTGTGAAAGGAATCCGGTCGGTACCGTTTTGTGTCTTCTGTGTTATTTTATTGTTTCATTTACTTGTGCATTACCTGCTATTTTGATCTGAATATAGTGACTGAACTCAACTAATTGGTAAACTGAAACGGGTCATTCTAAAGTCGTTGTAGATAGTTGCAAAGGACACACACACACACACACATTAACACACGTTGAGAGTTTGATGTAAACGATGGTTTATGGCCTCACTGTCACACCGATTCCTGTCAAAATATTCAGCCGCACTGATCAGACAGTCACAATAAACACATTGAGATATTGGAGTCATTCAGACTCTGGAGACACAGTGCGTTAGTTACCACAGTTTCTGTATTATAAACTCCGGGTTCCTCAGACCCTCACACAGTCGCTTCACTCCACAATCTCCCAGATTCTTGCTACTCAGGTACAGCTCCGTCAGTGAGTGGTTTGTGCTGAGAGCGGAGGTCAGATCCTCGGTAAAATCAGCTGTCAGATTGTTACTGTCCATCCTGGAGATCAGAGACACAGAGACATAACAGGGATCAGAGTAAACACTGTGTATAACCCACTGTCACTCACAGTTTGTTTGATGCCGGACAGGTTGCAGGAGTTCATACACACAAACACACACACACACACACAAAGACAGACAAAAACATCACCGCTGACACACACTTGCTCTCACACACACAAATACACACAAATACACACAAACACATGACCCACAGAAATATACACACAAACACAAACAAAGTCACATAAACAGAGAGACGCGCAGACAGACACACACACAGACACACACATACACACATAAATACACACACTCACGCACGCAGACAAACAAACACACAACCGCGCTCACACAGAAACATACACAATCACACCCAAAACCTCACCCACGCAAACACATACGTACGCAAACACCCACACAGAAACTCGCACAAGCAAACACAAACACACACAAACAATCAATCATTCACACAAACGCACACACATATCCACACAAACACAACCACACGCAAACACACACACAGAAAAAAACACACGCACGCACAAACACGCACATACACACACAAACATGCATAAACATTCACACAAACACACACAAATACACACACACAGAACCACACAAACAAACGTACACGAAAACAGACTGACAAACACGCACACACAAACACCCGCAAACATACAAACGCACATAAAGACACACTCAAAAACACAGAATCACAAACAGAAGCACATCACATACAAACAAACGCACAGATATAAATAGACATACATAGATACACACAAACACACACAAATATACACACACAAAAACTCACACGCACACACAGAAACACACAAACACACACAAAAACTCACACAAACACTCACAAACTCATACACACAAAATCGAACACACGCCAACACACACACACGCAAACATAAGCACAATCACTCGCACAAGCACACATACAAATATAAACAAAATGGCACACAAACACACACACGTACATGCACATATAAACAAACACATGACCCACAGACAAATACACTCAGTCACACACACAAACGCATGACCCACAGACAAGTAAACACACACACAGAAACACACGCAAACACACACATGCAAGCACACACACACACAAACAAACACATGTCGCACAGACAAATACACTCACACCGATACAGATACACAGACAAACATACACAGAGAAACACACAGAAACAAACGCACACACTCACAGAAACACAAACAAACGGACACACACAAACAAACGCAAACATACACGTAAACACACACACACGCGCGCGCGGAAAAAAGCACACAATTATACACACACACACACACAAGCACACACAAAACACCCACAGACAAATACACACAGAAAAAAACACAAACATAAATACACATACACAGAACCAAACACACAAACGTGCAAGCACACAGACACAACCACGCACATACCCGCAGACACACACACACTCACACACACAAACACACACACGGAAATACACAATAGCATCAATAAAATTGCATTTACAGAGCGCCTTTCACGTCGGCAGGACGTCCCAAAGCGCTGAACAGTCAGGTGTCGGGGCCTGAGCATGGGGGAGGGGTGGGGAGGGGTGGGGAGGGGTGGGTGGGGGAGGGGTGGCGAGGGGTGGGTTAGGAGTGAGGGAAGGCAGAGAGGTGGGAGGGAGACCAAAGGCACGATGGAAGAGAAGGGTCTTGAGACCGACCTTGAAGGAATCAAGAGAGGAAGTGAGGGGAAGGGACCGTGGGATGGAGTCCCAGAGTGTGGGGCAGAGAGGCTGAAAGCCCGGACACCGATGGGAGGGCGGTTCGGGCGGGAGACACGGAGCAGCCCGGAGCCCACTGGACAGAGGGAGCGGGCAGGTTGGTAGCGAGTCAGCAGGTCAGAGAGGGGAGGAGGGGGCGAGGCCATGGATGGCCTTAAAGGTGAGGACGACGATCTTGAACTCGATCCTCTGGGATACACACACACAATCGCACACACTCACAGAAACACACACAAACACACACAGTCACAGGAACACACACAGACACACACAGAATCGCACACACTCACAGGAACATGCAAAAACGCACACAACAACAACTAGATTACAGTTGTATATCACCTTTCATGTCGGAAGTCCCAAGGCTCTGAAACACACACACAAGCACAAAGTCACACAAATATACACACCAAACACACACACAAACAAACACACACACACAAACAAACGTACACACAAGAAAACACTGTCGAACACAAATACACACAGAGACACAAAACCCCCCGCAGAAACACACACACACAGACAGACACTCACATAAACACATCGAGACACACAATATATATATATATATATACTCAAAAACACACGCACAAACACAAACACAGAAACAAAGACAAACACACACACAAACAATCGCTCACACAGACACACACACACTTACAAAACACTCACAAAAACACACAGACCCACATACGCAAACGCACACATACACACACAAAATCATATGCATTGACACACACACACACACACATACACACACACATACACAAATACATGCACTGACACACACAAACAGAGACATACATACACACAAAGTGTTGTCACGGGTTAATGTTAAAGTGTGGTTTAAGAATCTAACATAGAAGTGCAAAGGCGGCGAAGCTCAGTAACTGAAGACAGAACCCAAAACAATGGCAACATAAGGACAGGACGTACAGGGACACAGAAAGTCTGTTCACACTTACACACTGGATGGAGGGACTGATCAGGAGAGAATAAAATGTGGTTAAAGGGAGAATTGAAACATTTTATGGATAGATCCATGTATGGAGTTGCTTTTCTTTAAAAAAAGACAGTTTTGGGTGGAGTTATTAAGTTGTTTTTAAGCAACTGTGTGTCAGATATCTCTCGGGAACGGTACCGGAGCAGTGCGAGACACGACCAGGGCTGTAACAGAAATCCGCTCGGTACTGTTTTGTGTCTTGTGTATGATTTTATTGTTTCAATTATTTGTGTATTTCCTGCTGTTTTGAACTGAATAAAGTGACTGAACTCAACCAATTGGTAAACTGGAACCGGATCATTGTAAATTTGTTGGAGAGAGTTGCAAATGTTTCGACCAACAGTCACACACACACAGACACAGATTCGCAGACAGAGACACACACACAACGACACACAGACACATTAACACATGCTGAGAGTTTGATGTAAGCGATGGCTTGTGGCCTCACACTGTCACACCGATTCCTGTCACAATGTTCAGCCGCACTGATCAGACAGTCACAATAAACACATTGAGATATTGGAGTCATTCAGACTCTGGAGACACAGTGCGTTACTTACTCCAGACTCTGTATTTTACACTCCGGGTTCCTCAGAGCCTCACACAGTCGCTTCACTCCATAATCTCCCAGATTATTGCTCCCCAACCTGGACACAGAGACACAAACACAGGGAATATAGTGTAACAATACAATACACATTGACATGTATATACAGGAGCCTTTCACGTGGGGAGCAAGTCCCAAGGCGCTGACCAGGGTCACACACACAAACACACGTGCACACACACATCACTGTCTCTCTCTCTCTCTAATTCTATCTCTGTCTCTCCCTCAAAACAGTCACTACGTTTTATAATATATTCTCTTTCACCGTCTCTCTCTCTCTCTGTCTCCATCTTTGTCTTTCACTTTTTGTCGGTCCCTCTCTTTCAGTTTCTTCTCTGCCTCTCCCACAAATCACAGTTGTTGCGCGTTATAACATACTCTCTCTCACTGTCACTCTCTTTCTCTCAGTCTCTCTCTCTCTCTCTCTCTCTCACTGTCTCAGTCGCTGTTATCAGATTCTATGAGGCTGTCCCTCATTCTCTCTCTCACTCTGTATCTCTGAGTCATTTTCTCTCTCAGTCTCTCTCAATCTCTCCCGCAATTCCTCCAAATCTCTCCCTCTCATTCACTCTGTTATCTATTTCCCCCCAAAACACACATTCGCTACACATTCAAATATATTTTCTCAGTCTCTCTCTCTCTCTCTCAGTCAATCTCATTCAGTCACTATCTCTGTCTCTCTGTCTCACCGACAAAACATACACTCAATGCACATTATAGTATAATCTCTCTCCATTTATGTCTCACTCAGTCTTTCTCTTTCTGTCTCTCTCTCTCTCTCTCTCTCTCTCTCAGTATCTCTCTCAGTCGCTCTCTAAGACTATGTCTCTCTCTCTCCCCCTCTCTTTCTCGGTCTCTCTTTGACAGTCACTCTCACATTCTCTCCCTCTCCCTCTCTCTCAGTCGCGCATTCTCGCCCTAAAGTCTCTCTCTCTCTCTCAATCTCTCACTTTCACTCTCTCTCTCCCTTTCTCTCATTCTCTTAGCCTCTGTCCTTCAGTCTATCTCACTTAGTCCCTCTAACTCTCTCCCTCTCAGCCTCTCTCTTTCTCGGTCTCTCTCTCTCTGTGTCTTTCGGACTATCTCTCTCTCTACCTCTGTCTCTCAGTCTCTATTTCTCTCAGAACTCTCACAGTCTCTCACCTACAAGGCCATTCACGGCCTTGCTCCCTCCTACCTCTCCGACCTACTATGCCCCTACCTACCTGCCCGTACCCTCCGTTCCTCTGGCTCCGGTCTGCTCCACGTCCCCCGCCCCAACCGCCCTACCATCGGTGGTCGGGCCTTCAGCCTCTCAGCCCCCAGGCTCTGGAACTCTACTCCCCAGTGCCTTCGCCTTGCTTCCTCCCTTTCCTCCTTCAAGGCCGGTCTCAAAACCTTTCTCTTTGACCGAGCCTTCAGCTCCCCTCTCGACTCTCTTCCCCCTCCTCGCTCCCTCCCTTCCCTCCCCTTACCCTGACCATTTCTCCCCTCCTCGCTCCCTCCCTTCCCTCCCCTTACCCTGACCATTTCCCCCCTGCTCGGGTCATGACCCAACTGTGCAGCGCCTTGGGACGTCCTCCTGACGTGAAAGGCGCTTTATAAATGGAATCTTGTTGTTGTTGTTGTCTCTCTCACTCCGTGGCTCTGAGTCACTTTGTCTCTCAGAGTCTATCTCTGTTTGTTACTCTCCCTCTGTCGCAGTCACTCTCTATCTCTCATTCTCTCACTCAGTTTGTCTCTCTCAGTCTCCCTTTCCCAGTCTCTCACTCTCTTCCAGTCTCTCTCTCAGCCATTGGATCTCTCAGTCTGAGCCAATCAGACTCTCTGTCTCTCTCCCAGTATTTCAGTCTTGCTCAGTGCCTCTCTGATTCTCTCTCCTCCTTCCTTTCTGCTATCTTTCTCTCTCACGCTGTCTCTTTCCCTCTCTTTGTCAGTCTCTCTCACTGACTCTCTGTTTTTTTCTCTCTCTCTCTATCTCGCAATAACTCTCTGTCACCCACAAAACACAGTGTCACTCTACTTTATAATATCTCTCTCACAGTCTCGCTCTTTCTACGTTTTTCTCTGTCATTCTCTTTCTGGGTCTCTCGCTCTGTTTTTTTTCTCATTCAGTCTCTCACTGTCTGTCTTTCTCTAAGTAGTTCTCTCTCTCAGTCTCCCTCGTAGCTTCCTTGTCTCAGTCTCTGTCGGATTCTTTTTCTATCCCTCTTTCTCTTCTCTCAGTCTGTCTCTCTCAGTCTCACTCTTTACGTTTCACTCTCTATCATTCTCTGTCTTCGTCTCTCGCTCGATTTTTCTCTATTCAGTCTTCATTCATTATCTGCCTCTCGCATTCTTTCTTTCTGTCTCTGTCTCTTAGTCCCTCTCACAAAAAATCACAACACGTTATATTTCTTATCCCCTAGTCTCTGTCTTTCTCATTCTCTCTCTCTCTCTGTCTTTCTCTCAGTCTCTGTATCTCTCTGTCCGTCTCTCTCTCAGTCCCCCTCTATCTCTCAGTCTCTCTCATAATATCTCACCGAAATATTTTTTGAGGGAATTATTAACCCTGGAAAAGCGATCTGCAAACTCGCTAACAACCGGATTATGACTGACTGAGGCAAACAGACACGAGTGGAGTAAGAAAACATCCGTAAGGTTTTGCTCTGCCAGGAATCACCCCCAGGCCCTCTCGCTAGCGAGGCGAGGGCTCTACCCCCTGAGCTACAGGGCTCAGACTGCAGTGTGTGAGCAGACACAGGCTAACTCAGGGCTAAAGCTGTGTAGACTTTATTCTGGGGGAGGGTTTTGCACAGACGTTTTGGCTGTAAAGTTACCAACTAAACACTATCTCAGGACATGATTTCTCTCCAAATGTATTTGCGTCCGGGAGCTAAAGCCGTTTGGGAATACACATGGAATCATTGACCTCAGTGAGTTAAACGTCTCAGGATTAGGTAGGAAGCCCCAACATTATACATGTCTGAGCCGGACACACACACACACATAGAACCCGCAAACAGACACGCATGTACACAAAGATACAAAAACAAACATACACCGTGGGACCAGAATCAGATGCACCCGCACATGTGCACACACGCAAACTGTTTCTGTCCCTCACAGTCTCTCTCTCGCTCTCCGTCTCTCTCTCTCTCGGAATCTCAATCCCCGTCTCTGTCTCTGAATCTCTCTCAGTCTCTCTCTTTCAATCTCCTGATCACTCACTCTCTCTCTTTCTGTCTCTCTCAGTCTCTCACTCAATCCGCAGTTGCATACTTGGTAATATATTCTCTCTCACTCTCTCTGACAGAGTCTCACGCTTTGTCTCTCTCAGCCACTCTCTCTGCCTTTCAATCGCGCCCTCTCTCAAACTCGTTTTCTCTCTCTCTCTCTGTCTCTCTCACTCGGTGCCTCTCTTTTCGCTCTCTGTCTCCCACATATCACAAAGTAAGTTCACTTGAAAATATAGTTTCACTCCCATTCACTTATCAGTCCCTTTCTATCAGTGACTCTCTCGCAGTCTCTCTTTTTAACTCTCTGTCTGTCTCTCTCTCTCTCTCTCGCAGTCAGTCACTCTCTCTCCTATACTCTCTCTCTCATTCTCTCTCTATCTGTCACAGTCTCTCTCTCCGTGTCTCCCCAAAGCATAGTCACTGTATTTTATAATTTATTTTCTCTGACAGTCTCTCTCTCTCAGTCTATCTTTCTGTTTCTGTCTCTCCCTCTCTTTCTCTATGTCTCCCTCTCTGTCAGTTTCTCTCTCGGTCTCTCTGAAAAACACATTCACTACACTATACAGTACATTTTCTCTGAGTGTTTCTCAATCTCTATCTTACTCACATTCTCTCTACCTACCTCAGTCTCTCTCTCTCTCATTCACAGTTACTCACTGTCTTTCCCACATAATTCAAAGTCACTACACTTGGTAATATATATTCTACACAGTCTGTTTCTCTCCCTCTGAGTCTCTCTTTCTCTCAATCTCTCTCTCTCACAGCAAGACTCTCCCTCGCTCTCTCTTTCTCTCGGGCTCTCTGAGCCTCTCGCTCAGTCTCTCTCTCACTCTGTCTATTGCTTTCTCAGTCTCTCTCAGAATCTCTTTCTCCGTCTGTCCCGCGGTTTTTCCCTTTCTCTCCCTCTCTCTCGCTCGCTCTCTCTCGCTCCCAGTCTCTCTCCGTTACTCCAACAAAACACACAGTCAATACACTTTAAAATATTTTCTCTCACTGTCTCTCTCTCTCTCAGATTTTCTCTCTGTCGGTGTCTCAGTTTTGCTTTCTGTTGTGCTCTCTCTCTTTCTCTCTCTTTCTCGTAGTCACTCTCTCTTTTATAGTCTATCCCATTCCCTCTCACAGTCGCTCACTGACTCTCTCTCTCGCTCTGTATCTCTCATTGTCTCACTCTCTGTATCTCACCCTCCACAAAACAGTCACTAAACTTTGTAATATATTTCTCTCATAATCTCTCCCAATCGCTCTCTCTCTCAGTCACTCTTTCTCGATCTTTCTCTGTAATAATAATAATCCTTGCATTTGATATAGCGCTTTTCACGTCGGGAGGACGTCCGAAAGCGCTTCACAGAATATACTCTAAAGTGAATTGACTGTATATTTGTGGGCGAACGCGGCAGCCAATTGCACACAGCAGTGTCCCACATACAGTCGTATATTGAAAATGACCAATTTATTGTTGAGGTTTTTTTTTGAGTGATTATTATTACGCTCTGTGTGGAGTAAGGAGACTTGCCCAAGGTTTCGCCCTGTGCCTGGAATTGAACTCAGGTCTCTCACTTGCAAAGCGAGCGCTATAACCACTGAACTGTAGGACTCCACTACTGTAATTCAGTCTCTCTATCTCTCCCATGAAACACAGGGACTGCACTTTGTAATATATTTTCAGTCTTTCTCAGTTTCTCTTCCTCTCAGTCTCTCGCTCTGAGTCGCTCTCGCGCTCTCTCTCAGTCTCCCTTTATCTCTAACTCAGAGTCTCTCTCTCTCTCTCTAACTCAGTCTCCCTCTCAGATTCTTTCTCGCTGTCTCTCCCACAAAACACAGTAACTACACTTAATAACATATTTTATTTTACAGTTTCTCAGTATGCTTCCATACGGTCTCTCACTCTCCATTTTAGTCTCTCTCTCTCTCATTCTCTCTTTCTCTAACTCATTCTCTTTATCTCTCTCTTTTTTCTCTCAGTCTCTCTCTGTGTCTCACAAGAAGAAAGTCACTACACTTTATAATATGTTCACACTCACCCTCTCTCTCAGTCTATCTCTTGCTCTCCGTTTCTCTCCCAGTTTCTCACTCCGTTTCTCTCTGAGCCTCTCTCGCTCTCTCTGACTCTGTTTTTCTCTCACTTAATCTCTCTCTGTCTCTCGCTCTGTCACTCTCATTCTCTCTTTCTGAATCTGTCTCTCTCTTTGTCAGTCTCTTACACTCTCAGTCCCCGTCTGTCTGACAGTCACTCTCACATGTTCTCATTGTCTCTCCCACGAAATATTCACTGCGCCTTATAATATATTTTTGTCTCAGTCTCTCTCACTGTATCTCTCTCTGTGTCTCTCACAAAACACACAGTACTATACGTTATATTTCCTCTCTCATTCTATCTCTCTCTTTCTCTCAGCCTCTTTCTCTCTCTCTTAATCTCTCTCAGTCTCTTAGTCCCTCTCTCAGTCTTGTCCACAAAACAAACAGACACTACACTTTATGATACATTTCCTCCCCCAGTCTCTGTCTCACGGTCATTGTGTCTACCTCAGTCAAATCCTCTCTTTCTTTTTTGGCTTTCACTTTCTCTCCCTCTCTCTCACACAGTCACTCTGCCTCTCACTCTCTCTTTCTCTCATGAAGACGCTCTCTCTCAGTCCCTCTCAATCTCTCTTTCTGACTCTCTCTCCATCTCTCTCTCTCTCTGGTATCTGTCATTCTCTCTCAGTCACTCTCTCTCATTCTCACTGTCTCAGTCTCTGTCTCACCCCCAAAACAAACTGTCACTACAATACACAATATATTCTCTGTCACAGTGTCTTTCCCTCTCTCCCACTCAATCTCGCTCCGCCTCTCGCTGTGTCTTTCTCTCATTCAGTCTCTACCTCAGTCTCTTTCAGACACTCTGTGAATCTCTCTCTTTCCGTCCGTCTTTCTGTCCGTCTCTCACTCTTCCTGCCTGTCTGTCTGTTTGTCGGTGTGTGACTGTCTGTCTGTATGTCACTCTGATACTCTATCTCTGTCTGTCTGTCTGTCTGTCAGTCTGTCTGTCAGTCTGTCTCTCTGTCTGTCTGTCTGTCTGTCTGCCTGTATCTCTCTCTCTGTGTCTGCCTCTCTCTCTCTCTCTCTATCTGTCTGTATCTCTCCCTCTTTTTGTCTGTCTCTCTGTCTGTGTCTCTCTCTGTCTGTCTGTCACCCACCCCCCTCCCCCACCCATCACTCTCTCAGTCTCAGTCTCTGTCTATCGCTCTGTCTTTCTCTCATTCGGTCTCCCCTTCAGTTTCTCCCACAGCCTCTCGCCATGCCTCTCCCAGAAAATACATTCACTATATGTTATATATCCTCTCATAGTCTCTCTCTCTCTCTCTCTCTTACTCTCTCTCTCTGTCTCTCATTGTGTCTCTCTCTCAGTCTCTCTATCAGTCTCTTTCTCTTAGTCTCTCTAATAATCTTTCCATCTCATCTCTCTATCTCTCTGTCTCTCTCTTACAGCGTCTCTCAGCCTCTTTCTCTCTCCGTCTCTCTTTCTATCTTTTACGCAAAACACACAGTCACCACAGATTTTAATATATTTTCTCCACAATCGCTCTGTCTCTCTCTCTCTCTCTGTTTATCTCTCCCAATTTTGTTCTCACTCTCTCATAGTCCACCTGTCTCAGTCTTTCTTTCTCTCTGCCGCTTTCTCTTTCTGCTTCAGTTTCTTTCTTATTCTCTCTCTACCAGGCTCTCACTCACACTATCTCTCAATCTGTCCATTGCTCTATCTTTCTCTCACTCAGTCTCTCTCGCATTCTCTCTCTAAGTCTCTCGCTCTATGTCTCTTATTCTTCCTCTCTCACTGCTTCGCTCTTTATCTCTCAGTAGCTCTTTCTACCTCTCTCTCTCTGCCTGTCAGTCTATTGCTCTCTCATTTTCTATCTCTCTCTCTTTCTTTCGGTATCTCTCCCAGTCTGTGTCTCTCTCTTTCTCTCGCTCCCTGAGTCAGTGTCTCTCTTTCTCCAACTCTCAGTCTCGCTCTCCATCTGTCGCCGTCTTTCTCTCATTCAGCCTCTCGCTCAATCTCTATCAGCATCTCTCGCAGTCTCTCGCTGAATCTCTCCCACAAACACACAGTCACCACAAATTTTATTTCCTCTCACAGTCTCTACCCCTTTCTCTCAGTCTGTTTATCTCTTTGTCTCTCTATCAGTCTCTTTCTCTCTCAGTCTTCCTTACTCGATCTTTCTCTCCCAGTCTCTGTCCCATTGTCTTTCCCACAAAACACACAGTCACTACGGTTTGTAATATATTTTGTCCACAGTTTCTCTCAGTTTCTCTCTCTCTCTCTCTCTTTGTATCTCTCCCAGGCTTTTTCTCTCTTTCGTAGTCACTCCCTCTCAGTCTATCTCTCTTTTTCTGTCCTTCGCTTATCTTTCTCTCTCACAGTTTCTCTCTCTCTCAGTATCCGTTTCTTTCTCAGTCTCTCTCTCACACAGTCGCGCTCTTATAATCTTTCTCTTTCCGTGTCTCTCACTCTCTCAGTGCTTCTCTGCCTCCCCCCCCCCTCTCTGGGTGTCTCTTGCTACTCACCTCCCTCTCTCTGTCAGTCTATTTCTCTCAATCTCTACCTCTCTCTCTCAGTCTCTTTCTCTCTCGCAGTTACTCTCTCTCAGTCTCTCGTGCTTTCAGAGAATGAGCGAGAGGGAAGCAAATGCGAAGTGACTGTGTGTTTTTCTTTGAGAGACAGAGAGAGCGAGAAGGAAACTGAGAGAGAGAGAGACTGAGTGACAAAGAGAGAGAATATGAGTGAGAAAACAACTGCAAAAGAAATAGAAAATGAGACAGAGTTAGTGAAGAGAGTGAGACTGAGAGGGAGAATACATTATTAAGTGTATGGTAGGAGGCTTTTTCCCTCTCTCTTAGAGAGGAGGAGACAAAGAGATTGACAGAGAAAGAGAGAGTGGCAGAGAGAGAGTGAAACAAAGAGACTGTGTGTGTGCGTGAGAGAGCAAGAGAGCGAATTTATTAAAAAGTGTAGTGACAGTGTTTTGTGGGAAACAGTGAGAGAGAGACTCAACGGAAGAAGCAGCGAGTGACTGAGATTGAGAGAGAGACTGAGAGTGAAAGCAAGAGACAGAAAGTGAGAATGAGAGAGAACGAGAGAGAGACGAGGAGAAAGACTGACAGCGATAGGAAGAAAAAAGGCAGTGAAAGATATATATCCAGTGTATTTTATGGGTGAGACAGAGAGAGAAAAAGAAAGATGGGGAGAGACTGAGCAAGAATATATATGTGTGTGTAGCGAATCTGTGTTTTGCGGGAGTGACAGAGAGACTGAAACTGTGAGAGGGAAAGAGACTGAGAGAGAGACTGAAAGAGAGAATGAGAGACATAGAGAAAGACTGAAAGAGAGACTGATAGAGAGAGACTTAGAGAAAATAACAGATACAGACGGACTTAGGGAGAGAGAGAGAAAGAGACTAATAGTAAACGAGACTGAGAAATAATATATTATAAAGCGTAGTGACTGTGTATTTTGTGGGAGAGACAGAGAAACACAACTGTTTGTGGAAACAAAGTGTAGCTGGTGTAAGAGACAGCATCAGATAACAATAATTATAATAGTAATAAGCCTTGAATTTGTTACAGCACCTTATCTGGACAAGACGCCTTAACATTCTGGGCTGCTGGGGCTACATGCAGTGGGATCTCCCCAGTGCCTGGTCCTGGCAGCAGCACAGTTTACGCTGAGTCTATTCCAGCAGCACTGTAACCCTCAGTCAGTGTGTGAGTGAGGCTAATGTCTTGGCTTCTGGAAGCCCGGCCTGCAATCTCCAGGTTCTGGGCAATGTATCTCTCTATTCTCTCGTTATCCGAACACTGTGAGCCCCAGACCTGGGAAAGAGAATCTCTGTGGCTGTGAGATCTCAGGAGATGGAAATGGAGACTCTTCACCAGGGCCAGGGGAGCCCACACCTGTCAGACTGATGTCAGGCTGAGGGAGATGTGTTTGGGGTGAATTATATTGTATCAGTGTTATAACATTGTACTGGAGAGAGGGTGTGTCTGCCCCTGGATAAATGGGATGGCCAAGCCCTCGGGAGGTTGTTTTACCCTGGAATACAGCACTGAGGGAGGAGCTGCCGCCAGGAGGAGAGGACACAGGAATCCTCCGGCCGAACCACACGGTTCAGGAGAGTGAGCCCTCGGGTCCTGAGCTGGTGGGAAGCTCAGAGGCTTAGAGGTTAGAAGGGTGTCTGTGTGTCAGAGACTCTGTGGTCAGGAGAACCATCTCCTGTATGAATAACCATGAAAAACCGAATGGCGTCTCTGAACGTAAGCTCTGGTCTGTCTGACCTGGGATCAAGTTACAATTTATTCAATAAAGTGAGCATCCCAGTCGGGAGTCAGGAACCAATCCCAATAACATCAGCAACCTGGGAATGCCACCGAAGGGCTCAGGGTGTGGAGCAGCCAGGTGTGCAGTGGAATGTCAGCCATTCACATCCCAATCCCCCAGGACAGGACTGTGGTGTGTGACGGCCATCACACTGTGACCCACTGTTCCCTCCAGCTGTGTCATACCATTCTCCCATTGATCAGCTGGTGTTTAGTGTCATTAAAGTCCTGGAGAATGGCTTTGAAATAAGAATAATAGGAATAAGATTTACAAACAGAGTAACTTACAGCAACTCTTGACACTTGTGCAGAGCAGGAACCAGACGCTGGAGACCCTCCTCCTGAATGTAGCAGTTCATCAGATTCAGTTGTTTTATTGTGTCACACAGTCCAATGGCCTGAGACACCACAACACAGTCTATCGGTGTCAGTCTCAATGCTTTCTCTGAAGAGAAGTCACCAAATGTCAGTGTGTGTACAGAGCCCAGTGTGAGCTGTGCCAGGGCTTGATTCTGAGACTCAAACAGGTAGTGGAGTGTGTTCAGCAGCTTCCTTTTCGCAGTGACGGTGTCTGTGTCTCTGATCTGAGTTTTAACCTTCTCCTTCAGCCAATCGATCACCGCACAGGTTGTCTGATGGACAAATGGGCCCAGAAATTCCTCCAGTGGATGAGCTACCTGTGGGGAGGAGAGACCCTCAACAAAGCGCAGGAATACCTCGAACCGGCCGCCATCTTGACTGCGAGGTTGATAAAAAAAATTCTGAATACTTTCTGTATTTGGAGACAGGAACTGAGCGAGTGCGGCTACGATCTCCTGGATGGTGAGGTGCGGGAATGTGTAGACCACACTGTGCTCTGAAGACTCTCTCTCCACAAGTTCCATGAGAAAGCCAGAGAGGAACTGGGAAGGCTGGAGGTTATATTTGATCAGATCTTCCTCATTAAAGACAATGTTTCTCTGGGAGACTCCAGTGAAGGCCATCTCACCAATCTTCAGCATCACATCACGGGGGCTTTCCATCTTGACACTGTGATGTGATAGTATGTTATAAATATAATAGGAGAAGAGTTGTGTGACTGTCTTGGGAACTCGCTGTTTGTTGCTGTGTTTCCGTGTAAAGAAGGGACCCAGAGACAGAGCGAGGATCCAGCAGTAGGACGGGTTGTAGCACATGGTGAGCAGGAGCTCGTTCTCCTCCACGTGGCTGTAAACAGCAGCCGCCACCTCCTGATCTTCAAAAAACTTGTGAAAATATTCCCTTCTCTCTTCACCCACAAATCCCAGGATTTCAGCCCAGACACTGACCTGAGCCTTTGCCAGTAAATGTAATGCAGTGGGGCGGCTGGTCACCAGCACTGAGCAGCCTGGCAGCAGCTTTTTCTGTATTAAACTGTACACAATGTCAGACAGTTTGCAGCGGAATTCAGGGTGTGTGCACCTGCGCTGAGGCTCTGTGTCTCTCCGACTGTCAGCGAAATCAATCCTTGCCCTGACTTCATCCAAACCATCAAATATAATGAGCAATGTCTCTGGGTGTTTCCACAGCTCCTCCAGAGCATCCCTGAGGTAAGGATACTGCTCCACGATCAGACGGCTCAGTGTTGCTCTGTCGTGAAGTCTGTTTAGGTCTCGGAATTTAAAAACAAATACAAAGTGGAAGTGAGGATAGATTTTGCCTGTGGCCCAGTCATGGACAATCTGTTGCACCATGGTTGTTTTTCCAATCCCAGCCACTCCACTGACTACTGCGGAAGTCCCTGTGGGAGAGTCAGAACCGCTTCTCTGAGAAGAAGGTAAATGACTTCCTTTTGAGAACCTGCTGTGGAACAATTTATCAGTTCGGATTTTTTCCAGCTCTCCCCGGAGTTGCTTCTGTCTCCACTCCTCGTGGTCTCTGCCTCTCGCCACCAGCTCATGTTCTACCAGTTTCCGGTGACGGAGATCAGAAATGATAGTTAACTCCGTGTTAACCAACTGAAACGTCTTCACCTTCTCCTTTATCAGGATGGTCTTCACTACGAGTTTCTCACATTGTTTCTGTAACGCCGCCTTGTGCAGTCGCTGAACGGCTTCATGTAAAACATTAAATAAATCATACATCAAATAGAGGAATTAATTAGCCTTATTAAACAACAATTCTTAGATTCAGCGTAATGTCTTTCAAGGACTGCCCAAAGCGCTGCACAAGATGTATTGTAAAGTGTAGTAATTACGTTTTGTTGGCAAACAGAGCAGCCGATTTGTGCACAGCGATGTCATACAAACAGCCGTGAAATGAGAGACTACATTTATTTGAGGAATTGTTGGCCAGGAAACCGGGAGAGATAAACTCCCTTCTCTTTTTAAATGGTCTGTGGGATCTTCAACATCCGTCTGATTAGGCAGAAAGGACCTAGGTTTAATGTCCAAATGACGGCATCTCCGACAATGCAGCCCATCCCTGAATTGCAATAGATGGTCAAGACAATCTTGTTGTTGTGCTTAACCCCACAACCTCTGACTTCAAGACAATGAAAACACCATCTGAGCCAGGCAAACAAGGGTTAAACCATTTGAATTTCCATGGTAGATTTCGGCCATTACATGATGACTTGTGAGAAGTCATCTCTGACTTATTATGAGAAAGATCATTCCAAATTAATATTTCCTTAAATAATTTAAGAATCCAACAACGAACATCCCTCCACCCCCGCCTCCTCATCTCCCTCCTCTCCGCTACACTATCCCTCTATCCTACCGCCCTCTCCCCTTCGTACTCCCCTCTCCTCTCCCTTCCATACTATCTCTCCTCTCCCTTACATAATCCCTTTCCCCTCTGTAATCCCCTCTCCCATCCATAATCCCTTTTCCTCTCCCCTGCATATTCCGCTCACCTCCACACGCCCTCTGACCCCATACTCCCCTCCACACTCCCCTCTACCCCCATACGACCCTCTCCCCTCCATACTCCCCTCTATACTCCCATTTACCTCCATACGCCCCTCTCCCTTCCATCCGCCCCTCTCCCTTCCATACGCCGTCAACCCTCCATACGCCCCTCTCCCTTTCATACTTCGCTCCCTCCTCCTATCTCCCCTCTTCTCGTTTATGTTTTCTGGATATCACCAGTGAATGGTAAACTGACAAACTGTTTATTTCAGAAGTGATTTATTGTCTTGAAACGTGACCCCCTCACATACCTCTCAGATCAATAGAGACGTCGGGTACACCACGGTCAATCGTCACTTCATCCACTAGACTGGCACCTGTTTGAATAGAGTTAATGACATTAGTTTGAAAGAATGGTGATTCAGTAAATTGTGAACGGAGGCACAGAGTAACATCACTCTGTGATGTGGAGTCCTGTAGCTCCGCATTTAGAGCACTCGCTTTGCAAGCAAAAGAACTGAGTTCAATTCCAGGCAGAGGGTGAAACCCTGGGCAAGTTTCCTTACTCCACACAGAGCCTAATAATAATCCCTCCAAAACCAAAAACAATACTAAATTGATCATTTTCAATCTACGACTGTTTGTGGGACATTGCTGTGGCAATTGGCTGCCGCGTTCGCCCACAAATATACAGTAAATTCACTTTACAGTGTGTTCTGTAAAGCGCTTTCGGACGTCCTCCCGACGTGAAAAGCGCTATATCAAATGCAAGAATTATTATTATTATTATTATTATTATCACACATTACCTTGCTGCTGTATTTCAGTCATGATTTTGTTCAGTTTGGGCAAAATTGGCCTCATTTTCACAAAGGATTCCCACATCACTTTCCGGGCCTGGGAACCTTTACCCATCACCAGGTTCAGAAGGAGTTTGGAGCTTTCTCTCCTCTGCCCACTGTTTGTGAGCTCAGTGAGTTTCTGCAGAGAGTGAGCAAAAATATGTTGAAGGTGGAGAGATCAGCAGCTGCATTGATGGTTTTGCTGGACTTGCTAACTCTCCTTTCACAAACTGCTTTCCGCTGTGATCATTCCTTTAATCATTTTCCCTCCCTTTCCCTCCTCAAATTCAACTTGGGTTCTAACTTTCAACTCTCCAGTGCCTGGAGACTTCCTCGCCATGCGAACGGCGCTATACAAGCACAATATTTGTTCTCTCTTTTGCGGTTCTACAAACACTTCTTCCACCACGCTGTACTGCTCCAACAGAAACATGTAGTGCATGACCTGCTCTATAACGTATCTGGTAGTCTAACAGTTTATTTGCCGTTCTATTGATTTCCTGATAAAACAGCAGAACATGGGCCATGCAGTCAGGCATGGTCTTTGTGAGATATGAAAAATGAAAGGGAAATGTTACAATCTGAGTAAAACCTACTTTGTGCTCCTGGTGGCTGAAACATTCTTTCTGTGTCAGCCTTGCGCTGATGTCCTCGACGCCTTCCTCAATGGCCTGTCCCAATCTGTCCCGGTAGAATTTTGTCAGTCTGTGCAGCTGGTATTCGTCGTAGAGTGCCAGAGTCTCAGTGAATAAAGTATTTGTACCTGTGAGCGACCAATAAAAACGTTAGTCAGACAATATTTTCTTATTATTCCCTGAAACATGTTTCAGGAAGTATAACCAAGTTGATTGTTGCAAAAGCCCTGAATAAATAAACCTCAATTGGCCTAAAACATTGTTTAGAAGCTGAAGTCAGACCGCAATAAGCCTGGCAAAGTTGGTATCATTCAAGCTCCACATCAGGGCTTTGGCTTCATAGTCCAGCCTAACAATCCACTGCAGGACTCCCCTCCAGATCTTTTGCAAATTATCTTCCGTATATTTCCCTGTTTACTGACCCACCCGCCAGTGGAAACAGATTCTACCTCTCAGTGGCATAACGGGATTTGAAAACAAGAGAGAGGATCTTCACGTCGATCAGTTCGGAAATTGGGAGCCAGAGAAGCAAAGCAATGACTGGTGGGATGGGGAGCAGAGCTTTGTGTGGGTCAGTATCCGGATGGCGGAGTGAATTGAATATTATGTATGGTGGAACTGTGGAGACCAGCAGGGAGGGCATTGGAAATGTGCAGAAAGGAAGTGCCAAAGTCGTGGATGAAGGTTTTGGCTGCTTTAGATGTGAGGTATGGAGAGAGGTCGCCAATGCGGTAGAGGGTTGATAAAAAAAGGGCTTGTTAAGGGAACGAATGTGGGGGAGAAAGGAATGCTTTCGTTCGGACCTAACACCTAGTATGCGCACGGATTTGATGAGTTTGAGGGAGAAGCCGGAGAGATTAAGGAGTTCGGACCCTCAGGAAGAAGATCTTGAGACTGAAATATGTGGGTTGAGCAAGTCCCCGATCTTCCATTCCACAAATTGGGAATTTGCTCAACCCCATCAGAGAATAACTGGCCTTCCAATTCCAAAGTATGTGCGATAAATGTGCACGTTTGTGTTTAAAGTTACTTAATAAACACTTTAGTTTTGTTCAATATCATCTCTTTATGACATTCCTCAAAAACAGTTAAATTGAAGTCATTACCTGTTGGTGTGTTGCGGGGTGTCTGGTCCCCACCACGGGTCATAGCAATGCCCTGTGTTCTTGCACTTTGTTCAGGCTCCGTAGAGGCCATCTCACTTGAATCTCCCAAAGTGGTGAAAACGTATCACAATGTTGTTGAGGAACACCAGATGTGGTCGCTGTTTCAGTCACCCCAGATGTGGATGTGTTTATTAGTGGTAACGGTGACCATTTAATTGAATCATTGGTTTTCTCGTGGCTCTGTATTTTAGAGATATGTTTCTTTACCAGCAACTTCCAACAAGTCGCTCAATTGCTCAATTGCTGCTAAGTGCAGCCCAGTTGGTCAGGTTCGCAACAGGTGTTGAGCCTTATTTACGTTTTTTCTATAGCGTCTGTCACAAGGCTAAAAGGAAATCCAGATGTGGTGGCTCTGGCAATATCACCAGGTACGCGTTTCCAATGGACTGTCCTTCTTCCTCACATTTGACATTTATCCTGCAATGAAGTAAATTACAAGATTGACGTGATGATAAATTCAGGAAATTAATTAGATATGCTCAGATTTCTCACTAAAACGCAATTACACATAAATGTACAAACGATTCTTGCAATTGTTTTCTTTCAAGTCATGAGGATGTCTAAAAGCATTTCACTGCTTACTGTGAATTATAGTGAATCAGTATTTTGTACACGAATGCAGCAGCCAATTTCACAGAGGGTGCGAGATAGGGAAGGGTGCGAGACAGGGAGAGCGGTACAGGCAGAGCATACAGTGTGGGTCACGCCCTCACTGCAAACACGCACAGTCCTGGACAGAGCACAAAGTGTCTGCTCCACAGTTGGCCACAGTGAGAAGTCAAAGAGATTTTGGTCAATGGCTAAAGCCGCGGCTTCTTGTTCTGCATTTGTCTCACATTTTGTACAGAAAGACAGGAAACCAGGCGCTGGGGATGTGCAGAGCTGAACTCACAGCCTCTGTCACTCTCTGCTGCTGACAGTCACAGCACGACAGCAAAGGGCAAAAATAACACGGAAATCAAACACAGCTCAAATATAACATC
Organism: Callorhinchus milii; assembly: GCF_018977255.1. Classification (NCBI taxonomy): domain Eukaryota; kingdom Metazoa; phylum Chordata; class Chondrichthyes; order Chimaeriformes; family Callorhinchidae; genus Callorhinchus; species Callorhinchus milii. The sequence goes on from NW_024704802.1 coordinate 315,514, forward strand.
AACACACAGCGAAAGCTCAAACTGGGGCTGTTTGTTTCACTGACAATCGGACAGTTGTGAATCGAGATTTGGCGTATGTCCTCTGATAATTTGAGCTGCTGAACCATGGTGTGTTGAGTTCGCTCATGTCACCACAATCAGGGCGTTACCCACACAGCCCAGAACTGCAGCTTATATCGTTATTAACAGAGAAGCAGACCCTCAAAATGTCTGCTCTCAGCCACTGAGGCCTGGTAAAGCCTGGTGTGTGCCACCACCTCCATATCTACACACACAGACACACAGACAGAATGAGAGTGATACATATAGTCCGAGAGAGACACACAGAGAGAGATACATGCCGGCATCCAACGAGAGAGAGAGAGATTCACACTGTTAGATGAAGGGCTATTGCCAGAGAGAGAGAGAGAGAATGGGGCGGATACAGAGAGATTCATAAACATACAAACATACAGGTACAGAGAAGAGAGAGAAAAAGTTACACACATGCATAGAGAGAGAGACACACACATACACTTGCAATGAGATACACACACACACAAATGAGATACATGAATACGCTCACACCCAAGCACAGAGAAACAGAGGCAAAGAGAGATGCAATCACACAGAGAGAAAGTAAGAGAGGCACCACAGAGAAAGAGATATTCACACACACACACACACGCACAGAAAGAGAGATAGAGACACACAGAGAGAATGTTTATGAACGTGATGTGATGTGTGTATCTCTCCCTAAATCTTATCATAGCTGTCACAGGCCTGGACAACACACACAATGACTACTCTAGACCACAGAGACCGGGTAAAGCCAGGTGTGTGCCACCAACGCCGCACGCATATACATACACACATAAACACAGAGACCATGCACACAGACACATATACACACAGACACGTACACAGACACATACACATGCACACACAAAGCGCCGCATAATCATACACATAAACATAAAACACATGCACTAATGCGCATACACATACACACTCACACACACGTAGATACAGAGAGAGAGATACAGAACCAGAGAGAGAGATACATGTAGAAAGATATACAAGCAATAGAGATGTACAGAGACACACAGAGAGAGAGATTCACAGAGATTCACTGCACGCACTAACACATACACATATGCAGGCACAATTTAATGCTGCAGTTGTCACACACAGGCCGGGAGAGGCAGGGGACACAGTGTGGGCACTGCCCTCCCTGCGCCACAGTTGGCCACAGAGAGAAGTCAGAGCATTGTCAGTCAATAACTGAAGCCCGGGCTTCTTGTTCTGCATCTGTCTCATTGCTTATACAGAAAAACAGGAAACGTGGCGCTGAGTGTACTGACCACAGGGAATGTGCAGAGCTGAACTCACAGCCACTTGTTCCTCTGCTGCTGATAGTCACAGCACGAGAGCAAAGGGCATAAACAACATGTATATCAAACACAACTTAAATAAACCATAAACTTATAACAACAGCTCAAAATGGAACTGTTTTCACTGACAATCGGACGGTTGAGAATGTAGATTTCGTATAAATCCTCTTAATTTAAGCTGTAAAGCCATGTTGTATTATGTTCAGTTGTGTCACCATAAATAGGGAGTTACCCACACTGCCAGAACTGCAGTTTATATCTATATTAACAGACGAACAACAGCGTTTCCATAAATGAACCATTTCATTTATGGGTCTCAGTGAGATTCAGCAACAAGAAACTGACTGTAATACAAATACACACACAGTCACAGAGAGAGAGAGAGAAAGAGAGAGATACATACAGCCAAAGAGAGTTTGATATAGAAAGATACTTTTGCACACATAGGGACAAATAGGGATACACAGAAAGAGAAACACACATAGTCAGACAGAGAGTTAAATAAAGACAGAGACAGATACAAATACAGACTGGACAGAAACAGAAATACGGTTACACACAGACAGACATGTACGGACACACACAAACAGAGTTAACTACACAGATAGATACAGAGCGAGGGAGAGAGATACAGATACTCACAAATACAGACAAAGTCAGACGGAGATACAGACAGCCAGAAGATAGACAGAATGGATTATTACACACAGAAAGCCATCCACCAATTAACTAACAAGTGAATTCATACTGACAGCTCGGTAAACAGGGGTGAGTTGTGTGTGGGGTAAACAAACTTGCTTGAAGTTTTGCCAGGCCCGGGAATCGAACCCACGTCCTATTTTTTGGGAGGCGAGTACTATTTTGCCTGTGCTCCAACCACCAAGAAATCAACTTCAATTTCAAGACCCATTCACTCCTTTTCAAATCATTTAATCCCCTCGCAACACCCACACTGTACGATCTGCTTAACTCCCCCCCCCCTCCCCCAGCTCCCCCACTCTACTCTGCAAACCACTGTCTCCACATGGCTGGTTTTGGCCTCCTAGTCCCCCCCCCCCCCCACACCCAACCACCCCCCATGGCCTGCGTTAAACTTGCGGTGCCCACTCACTCCTCACCTTCAAGTCGTGCCTAATCGCCTTCCATTTTGTTCGTGCTAACTGTCACCTATTCCTCCCTCTCCCCTTAACTTGGGTGCAGACTCCTCCACTGTCAAGCGCTCCAGGACGCTACCCCCGCGTGTAGGGCGCCATGTAATTTTATGTTCGTGTTATCAGCTGCAGGACTCCAAAAATCTGCAGATCAAAAGTGACCTGGTGCTGAGGTTAAACGTTAATGTAAATGACGTTGAGATAATTGATTCCTTGAGCCTACCTTCGTGCTGCTCTTAGTGCCCAGTTATTGACGGGAGTGAATTCCCTCCTCCTGGCCTCTCGCTCTCTGAGCTGCCGATCTCCTGTTCAGAGAAAAGGAAGTGTTCACTTGATGGTTCTGCCTCAGACACAATAATCTACAAATATGCTGCTGTCTGTCTGTCTGCCCAACTTATGGTGACAGAATCTCCTCTCTGAACCGTGGTTGGCTGCAGTCCCGATCGGTGTGCTGGAAGCATTTGATTGGTTTGAATCAAGAAAATCCTATGCCCCAATTGCCATAAAAAGAGCATTCTGCCATCAAATTATACAATCCATGTTGGTTTCAGACTTCTGGCACACCAACCTCTATGGCACACTATCCCTGATATTCCTGAGCCTCACAGTAAAGAATCCTGCCCTGTATCTGTGTCAGCGCATTGGGACATCCTCCCGACTTGAAAGGTGCTACACAAATGTAATCTTGTTGTTGCTGTTGTTATTCTTGTTCTTGTTGTAGAAGAGTCTCGTTGGTGCTGAACTGGCCTCAATGTAACATGCCTGGCAATGGGATGTGGGAATCAAACCAGCCCTCTGTTACAGTCTCTAGTCCAGTTCTTCAGTCAGGGGGAGCCGCAGTATTGTAGGGCACCACTGCTGTTAATAGCACATCCCAGCCTGGCCCAAGGGCAGGACCTGGAGGGGAAGACCAGTCACGGGGGGCAGGGAGTCCTGAAATGGGCATAGCGGAGAGGATTGCAAAGGAGGAGGATCTGTAGGTGGAGAAGGGTGGGCTTGGGGAAGGGAGGGGCTTCTGTGAGGGTAAAGAGGTGCGTGGTTGGGGATGGAGCGCGGTCGAGTTGGTTGGGGGTAGTACAGGTGGGAGTGGAAGTGATGGACAGGGTGTGGGTATTGGGCGAACCAAAGTTGAAATGGTTCTTGAGTGGGATTAGGCTGTGGGCCGCCAGTTGGATCCCCTGATGCAAACTAACAGCTGATTGTCAGGAGCGGCTGCTTCATTGCTGCGGGTATCAAACTCAGCCCAGGACAGGCAGAGCACACACTGTAGGTACTGCCCTCTACACGCAGACTCACAGTCCGGTATGGGCAGAGCAAACAGTGTGGGCAGAGAGACAAACACACACCCAAACAGAAACATACACAGACACATACACACAGATACAGAGGGAGATTCAATGCTGGTGTGAAATGCAGCCCTGGAAGCAGAGCACAGTGTGGGTATTGCAGTTTATTTCTTGATTAATGGAGAAACAACAGCATTTCCACGAAAACACAATTACCTTCGCAGGCCACAATGAGACAAAATAACTAGAAACTGACTGCAATACAGAGACAGAGAGAGAGATTCACACACACGGACAAATATTGAGTGAGAAATATAGAGAGATACAAATATGGCCTGAGAGGTGAGGCGGGGGCAAAGGTGGGTAACGTTACTGAGGTGGCAGAAGGCAGTCATGGAACTGATGTTTGGCAGAAAGTTGAGATGTGCATCAACCAAGATGCATACACACAGTCAGTAAGACTGTGGCACAAACAAACAGATACAGAGGCTGAGAGGCAGACACTGATGCATAAAGAAAGAGAGAGCTACACCGCAAAGCACAGATAGAGAAGCACACACATACACTAACTGCTGCTGGTGTCACACACAGCCCGAGACAGGCAAAACACACAGCGTGTGTGGGCACTGCACTCCCTACACACACACACAGCCAGGCATCCCGAGACAGGCAGAATACACAGTGTGGGCACTGCCCTCCCTGCTCCAGAGTTGTCCACAGTGAGATGTCAGAGTGTTTTCAGTCAACATGTAAAATACCGGCTTCTTGTTCTGCATTTGTCTCTCATAATTGTGCAAAAAAAACAGGAAACCAGTTACTCGGAAATGTAACCACAGAAGGATGTGTAGAGCTGAACTCACAGCCTCTCATTCCTCTCTGCTGCTGACAGTCACAGCACGAGAGCAAAGGGCAAAAATAACAAGTAAATTAAACACGGCTCAAATATGCCACAAACATACAGCAACAGCTCAAATTGGAACTGTTTGTTTCACTGACCAACGGACGGTTGAGAATGTGGATTTGGTGCAAATACTGTTAATTAGAGTTGTAAAACCATGTTTTGTCGAGTTCACTTGTGGGCACTCAATCAGTGCGTTACCCACACAGCCCAGACCTGCAGTTTATATTTTTATTAAGAGACAAACAGCAGCGTTTCCACAAACGTACCATTTCCTCTCTGGGCCTCAGAGACGCTCTAACCAGTAACTGAGTGGAAGGAACGCTGGGACTGGGGGGCAGGAGGAGGGAGTGGGCTGGGACTGGGGGGCATGTGGAGGCAGTGGACTGTGGCTGGGGAGCTGGAGGAGGGAGTGGGCTGGGGCTGGAGGAGGGAGTGTGCTCGGGCTGGGGGGCAGGAGGAGGGAGTGGGCAGTGGGCAAGTGGAGGCAGTGGGCTGGGGGCAGGAGGAGGCTGTGGCTGCTGGCAAGAGGAGGGAGTGTGCTGGGGCTGGGGGAAGAAGGAAGGAGTGAGCTGGGGGCAGGAGGAGGGAGTGGGCTGGGGGCAGGAGGAGGGAGAGGGGAGGGGCAGGAGGAGGGAGAGGGGAGGGGGCAGGAGGAGGGAGAGGGGAGGGGGCACGAGGAGGGAGAGGGATGGGGCAGGAGGAGGGAGAGGGATGGGGGCAGGAGGAGGGAGAGGGATGGGGGCAGGAGGAGGGAGACGGATGGGCTCAGGAGGAGGGAGTGGGCTGGGGCAGGAGGAGGGTGTGGGCTGGGGGCTGGAGGGGTTGGGGGCAGGAAGGGCTGGGGGCAGGGGGGGCTGGGGGCAGGAGGGGGCTGGGGGCAGGAGGGAGCAGGAGGGGGCTGGGGCAGGAGGGGGCTGGGGCAGGAGGAGGCTGGGGGCAGGAGGGGCAGGAGTGGCTGGGGGCAGTAGGGGGCTGGGGGTAGGAGGGGGCTGGGGCAGGTGGGGCTGGGGCAGGAGGAGGCTGGGACAGGAGGGGGCAGGACGGGGCTGGGGGTAGGAGGGGCCTGGCGGGTGGGGCTGGGGGAGGGGGGCTGGGGGCAGGAGGGCCTGGGGCAGGAGGGCTGGGGGCAGGAGGGGGCTGGGGGCAGTAAGGGGGCTGGGGCAGAAGGGGCTGGGGGCAGGAGGGGGCTGGGGGCAGGAGGGGGGCAGGAGGGGCTTGGGGCAGGAGGGGGCTGGGGTCAGGAGGGGGGCTGGGGGCAGGAGGGGCTGGGGCAGGAGGGGCGGGGGCAGGAGGGGCAGAGGGCGCTGGGGGCAGGAGGGGGCTGGGGGCGGAGGGGCTGGGGGCAGGAGGGGGCTGGGGGCAGGTGGGGCTGGGGCAGGAGGGGGCTGGGGGCAGGAGGGGGCTGGGGGGGCAGGTGGAGGCTGGGCAGGAGGGGCAGGAGGGGGCTGGGGGTTGGAGGGGCTGGGGCAGGTGGGGGCTGGGGCAGGAGGGCGCTGGGGGCAGGAGGGCCTGGGGGCAGGAGGGGGCTGGGGGCAGGAGGGGGCTGGGGGCAGGAGGGGGGCTGGGGGCAGGTGGAGGCTGGGGCAGGAGGGGGCAGGAGGGGGCTGGGGGTAGGAGGGGGCGGGTAGGTGGGGGGGGGTCAGGAGGGCGCTGGGCGCAGGGGGGGCAGGAGGGGGCTGGGGGCAGGGGGCTGGGGCAGTAAGGCTGGGGCAGGAGGGGTCTGGGGGCAGGAGGGGCGGCTGGGCAGGAGGGGGCTGGGGGCAGGAGGG